>NW_011369051.1:0-5621 GCF_000735185.1 Notothenia coriiceps | reverse complement strand
AACGTTAACGTTAGCTAAGCTAGCAACGTTCCCCTGGCTAGCTCTGAGCGCCCGAGGCACGCAGCTACAGTTCATGCAGGCGTTCACCGTGAGAACCTCCCTTAGATGCTCGAGGCCGAGGCAAGAGGGGCAGCGGTGATGGCCGTCCTCGGGCTCAAGAGAAGCCATACAGGCGCTACATGAATGAGCCATTCTGTAGGTAGCCAGCAGAGTTGGGTGTAACGCGTTACAACATATGTAACGCGTTACAACATATGTAACGCGTTACATATTACATATTACTTGTGTCGGTAACGGAGTAGTGTAGGTAACGCGTTACTTTTATAATTCAGTAATCACACTACAGTTACTAACATTGCCCCGACACGCGTTACTTCGTTACTTTTATAAAATAATCACACTCACTGACAGACAAGAGGGGTTTCCGCCGCAGGTTTGTATACATGTAGGCCTACGTAAATCTGCGCGATTTGCGCGTCCACATCTCCACGTGCAGTGCTGCATAAACATGGCTGAGTCTTTTCATCTGTAAACTTCCTCAAACTTCCTCTCTTTTCTTGATTGCCCTCTCACGGGTGAACAGTACAATGTCCCGCTTCATTGTAGGAATTCTGCTATGTCTCTGCCACTTTAGTTTGACCATCTCTGTTACTAAGTTATGGAAAACTAAATAAATAAGTAATTAGATACCTTACCGTTACTGCGCTCATAAAGAATGATAAGAATAAGAATAATGCGTCTTGAACTGGTTTAATTAATTAGTGTCTTTACGTTTCACAGACTGTTAGCTTGTTGTGGTAGGCTGGTAGCTTATTTTATTAAAGAGCATATAAAAAGAAAGACTTGTGTTATGTCTTCCTTAATGCAATAGTAATTGGGGGTGCAAGTGGGGTCTCGCAGAGGCAAAACTGTGGCGCGCTTACACTGTAGGTGCGCCGCAGTTTGCGTGATCTGCCTGTAGGGAGGTGCGGGCCGGCCCTGCGAGTAAAGTAACGAGTAAAGTAACAAGTTACTTTATGTAGACAGTAACGAAGTAGTATAATATATAACTTTTTTTTAAAGTAATATTTAATATATTACTTTTTTTTAGTAACGACCCCATCTCTGGTAGCCAGATGCAGCGTAGCCGGGAGCGGGTGCGGGAACACAGCCTTCACCAGCTACTTGCTTAACGGAAAGAGTAGAGCGGGGCTGCTACTCGCCGAACAGAAAGAGGGATGTAATTACACCCACGTTACCGGTAGAGGGAGTGGGAGCGAGAGCACTTCCTTCACCTAGCTGGATTAATAAACAAGGCAGTTTAGCGTTTACCAGGAGCGGGGGCAAGAACACTGCCTTCACTGGTTGAGCTAGAGATGAACGCCAGATGCAGCGTAACCGGGAGCGGGTGCGGGAACACAGCCTTCACCAGCTACCTGCTGAACGGGAAGAGTAGAGCAGAGCTGCTACTCGCCGAACAGAAAAAGGGAGGTAGCTACACCCCCGTTACCGGCAGAGGGAGCGGGAGCGAGAGCACTGCCTTCACCTAGCTGGGTAAAATAAGAAGCTTTAAAAGAAAGCTAAGACCAGAAACTGGCACGGGAAACTCCGGTGCTTATCCCGGCGTCAGCCGCTACTACTAACTAGCCAAACAAGAAACACAGCTCAAAATGCTAATGATAGCTTGGCACAACGCCGCGGTCAGAACAAGAACAAAAGCACAGCAAGGGCAACTCCTGGGAGAGGGAGCGGAAACACCAAAACAGTTCAAGCCCAAAAAGCAAATAGACAGTAATCAGGACAACTTGGCTGGGAGAGGGAACGGAAACACTGCCATCACCAGCCAAGCCGACACCAACCTGTCCGAACGAAGTCTCTGCGCAGCCAGCCACAGCTCCTGGAGGACGGGTAAGCCCTCGGCTCCGACTGGATGAGTCGCGAAGCTGCACGCAGCCAGCTGTTTGCAGAGAATCCTTGACAAATGTTCCAACCTAACGAAAGCTGTAGGCTCCTAAAATTTAGCCACGGTACTCTCGCGCAGCGAAAAGATGAAAAGGAACAGATCCTCTGACGACACCGGAAATTGACACCAGCCAATGAGATTTTGTTTCTTGGTTTAAGACCCCTTTGTACTTTCACGATTGGTTGCTGATACAAAGGAAACGACCATATTTGGATCCGATGAGATTGTGCAGGAGAGACACAGCTTTCCAACGATATCTCTGATGACATGGTGCACACAGCGGTCGCGGTACTTTATGTTACGTTAGAATGCTAACTTTTGGTGAATTTAGGAGAAATCTACTGACGCAAATAGACAAACTATAGTAAAATAAACACTTAAACGTGTATTTTGTACGTTTTCCTTCCAAAATCCTGAAAGAAAACATGTTATAGAATCAAAATAGCACAAAATCTCAAAATTGACCAGTACTTGAAAAACGATGTTTTTGCCTGCCGTGTCTCGCCTTAAGAACGTATGATTTTTAAGGGCTATACATTCGTTCATTATGGGTAGTTGATTCAGTTAAAAGAAAATATATTCGCTGATTTACAGATGTCTTTTTCCCAATGTAAGTGAATGGGATAAAGTATTTTTGGCCCAATGTCGTCACGCAACTGACATGGAAGTTGTAGTACAACAGGAATGGAAATGTGCTTAAACACACGGCGCACTTGCTTTGGGCTTGTGTAAAACTACCTCAAAGACCTACAGCTCTGGAAAAAATGAAGAGACCACTGCACCTTTTTCTTAAATCTCAATCTCTACTGTATGGCAGCCATTCCATTCCAGTGTCTGTTCAATTCCAACACAGATAAATGTTGTCAGTAGTTTGTAGAATAAAATAAAACACATACCTATAAATATTAAATCAAGAGAAACTGATAATTTTGCAGTGGTCTCTTCTTTTTTTTCAGAGCTGTATAGGGTAACTTGGAGATGTTGCATCAACTCTTTTCAACTCACTATTGGGTTCCCTCAGGGGTCTGTCCTGGGTCCATTCTTCTTTTCTGTCTCTGTCTTTCTTGCTTCTCTTACTACAGCTATGATACTCAACTGATTCTGTCTTTTCCCCGGTTTGAAACCTATACCCAACATTCCTACTTTTGTATGGAGCAATTAGAAAAGGTTTTACCTATTTGAATTCAACGAAGTAGCACTTAAAATTGTTTGGCTTATTATAAGCTAATGTACCTGCAGGATTCTTGCTTTTTAAAGTTTGTAGCTTCAAGGTTAAATGCATTTATGATAAGTCGCTTTAGATAATTGAATGGTAATGAACTGTAATGTATTGTAATGTAGTACTACTGTAAAGTAAATAAATCCTATAAAAGGTTGAAGGACGATTGTGACTGACATCTGAACCAGCAGACTCTCAGCTTATACAGCCTCTTTCAGACATGCACCCTTTTACATTACTCTGGTGGCTGTTAAACTAAATGTTGGTCTCATGTCTGAATAAGCACTGTCACTTAAAGTCAAGATGGAAATCTGGCTGAAAGATGCCTCTCCCATAAATGTGCCGTCAAGTATGAATAAATCTGAAAGGAATGATAACCTAAACGTCTGTGTCTGAATGACAAAAAGCCAGCACTTTAAAAGATAGATGAAGGAAGCAATGTTAGATATTTCATGTATTTCCACATACTTAGATCCCCTAATAGGCCGAATACTATTTAATAGTGTTCCTTTATGAGTTCTCCTTACATGTGCATATTAATGTATCTATCTCATTCCACAAATATATTTGTTGATATTGATGAAGTTGTGAAATAAGATTTTAAAAATGTTTAAAAAATTGATATAGAAGATAGTGCTTGCCTCTATTTAATTATACTCTACTTATCTCATGTTTTCATTTTGTCTGTATTGTCCCTCTGCTGTACAAGCAAATCAAAGCATTCAGATGACCCAAAGGGAAAGCAGATGCCAAAAGTATTGCATAGATTCAGAGGTTTTTGCTAATTCGATCAAAAATGTAAGAATACTGTTAACTTATGTATTTACGAGGAGCCCAAACACGATGGTCAGTCAAGCAAACAGAGATGGATGATTGGCTCCAATATGGTGAAATGAACAGCAATAGGGATAAATGTCCTTTTAGCCTGCCAGTGGACGAGTGGCAGGCTAAGACGTTAAGCTTTTTCATATTTCACCTGATTGGCTCAGAGTAAATTGCGTAAACTAAAGGGGAATAACACACACTTTTTCTAAGTAAAAGTAAAGAAAATTGTTACTTTGGAACTTTTTTCTTGTTTGATGTTCAATATACGACACAGCGGCTTTTAGGAATGGTAAAACATGTTTTAACAAGTGTAGCTCTCATCTATAGACAGTAGTAGGGCTGCCCCTAATAGTTTTATAATCACAAAAAAATAAATAAAAAAAGCTCCATCCGTGTGCTGCATGTGCTATGACGCGTCAGCCGGAAACCCCCTCAGACTTCATTCAGAGCGGAGCCTGGTCATTAAAGGTCCCATGTCATGGCCATTTCTACTGATCATATTTCCATTGTTGAGGTCTACTAGAATAGATTTAAATTGTGCAATTTTCCAAAATGACATTGGTTTCTCATACAGCATCTCTGTAAAGTAGTGTATTCACCAGGTATTCACTCTCTGTCCTAAACGACCTGTTGGAGCTCCTGCCCACCCCCCCCTCCCTGTGAGCCCATGGCTCGTTGCAAGGCTCGTTGCCGACAGGTTTCCGGGTCGGCGATACAGCGAGAATAAGCGAAACTCATCCTGAGCACACACAAACACTCACAGCCGAAGTAAAAACAATAAGTGTGGCTTGATATTGAGTAAGAAAAAGGTTTATAATGCTGTGAGAATGGGTCTGCGGAGAGCATTTCTCCGCCATCCCAACTCGTCTATTACCAGCGTTCAGGGAGCTCTATGCAAGTCAATGGGACTCCCTATTAATTAGCCAAGTGATCCTGGTGTGTGAGGTACTCCGCGGATTTGTCCATTTGGGCCAATCCGGTCAATTGTTGTTGATTTGGGTGTTCACACGTCACTGTACCCAGGAAGCAAACAATGTGAAATTAGAAATCTCCAACGAGGCGTTCTGGGGCAGCATAGACAGGTATTTTCTGTGTTAGAGTTTTACTCGCCCACAGGGTGTACTTTGAGGGTTTTTGACACTGCAGACCGTTTACATGCATAAAAACCTTTATAACACACAAGGCGACGGGTAATAACCGGAAAAGCATGACATGGGACCTTTAAGTTAATTTGGTCAGGCAAAGTGTGGATCTTTCGCAGCATGAAAAGGACGAGCAGCTTCCTGAATGCCGGCTTCATAACAAAACACAAAGCTTAATTATCCCGAGAACAACGTTTCTTACTTTCTCAGACTCGGAGGAAAACAGCTGCAGTGAGTCAGGCAGTAAGTAGCCTGGCTTTGTATCAACATATATAGACAATAGTTATAATAAATTCGATTTGTAAAGCACCTTTAATTGCTAACAGCAATCCCAATGTGCTACAGGAGGTATAATAAAAACAAACAAGAAACAAAAGTTTAATCAAAAGCTTTCTTGAAGGCTGTGGAGTCCTCAGGTGGTCTGGGAGGGAATTCCACAGGTGAGGAGCAGCTGCACAGAAAGCCCGATTCCCCATTGTGCGGAGTTTGTTCC
>NW_011369050.1:0-4907 GCF_000735185.1 Notothenia coriiceps | reverse complement strand
TACGTCGGAGTCGGAGGCGGTGGCGGGGGCAGGCGCAGGGGCAGGGGCATCAGTTTCAATGTTATACCATAGTAATTAATGCTGCAAAGCTGGGTATTTTGAGCCTGGCGCATGCAGAGGCTAACAACAGCTAGCTCTAACGCCATCGAATAGGACGTATATTTACCTTCTTTCTCCTACGGAATCGTCGTTGAAGTTGATGATGATGATTGTAAAGAACTTCTGAATGTAGCATGTAACGACTGTAAAGTTTGTAGTAAAGTTGTCCCATTTCCTCCATATCGTTTCGACAGAGCAAAACCAAAACGAGTAGCGCTTCAATACAATCAGTCATTGTTGTTGTTGTTGTCGATGTGAGGGGTTTCCGCGCGGTTTGGCTTTATGAAGCAGGCACGCAAACGGTTACGTCATGACATAAATGATGACGCAATGACGCAGCACCAGTCGGGCTCTGAGCGGTGTGAACAGAGCGGGAGCTGAACCGAAGAACCGGTTCCGAACCAGAAAAGCTCTAGCACGGAGCTAGAACGGGAAAAGCCTTGGTGTGAAAGGGGCATAATATGGAAGGTGTTGCTTGTAGTGAACCACTTCAGTCGGTGGAGACTAAAACTGAATTAAAATGAAAGTGAATATTTGACTTTTATGTGTCAGGTGGCTAGAAACACCAAATTAACAATAACATTTTCTCCATGTTTGCTGAAATATTAAAGTATTTGCTAACATGTTGTAAGCTAAATAGGAATCTACTGCCATTTAACTGTCAGTGCCCGATTTGGTTGATGTGAGAACAAAAGCCGCCCGAAACTCATACCATTATGCAAACCACTGTTGATTAATATGTAATTAGAAAAATTAGAGATAAATACATGACACGCCAATCTGAGAGATCCTATCAAGCCTGCAGTCGGCTGTGGGAACTGTAATTACATTGGTAGTATATCTCAGCCCTGACCTCTTTTCTTAAGTATTAATAAACCCTTCTTCCATTAAAGATATTCAATGTCTCTTTCTCTCATACACTCTCAGCTCAAGCCCTTTTACTGCTGCTCTCAGTTCTTTTATTCTCGTAGCTTAGCCAATACAATGGCATCATTCATTAAGCCTTTTTGTGTAGCACAGAAGAACATGCACTCACTTACACTAAGAGGAAGATTTAAGATGAAGAAGTTATTGAAGTGAAGCAGGAACTTCTTCAAACTGATATATATTTTGAAGAGGCTCTACAATGTTTTGGGGGTTTCCCTCTCCTGTAGTGTGCTAATTTAGGAATTTGTGCATGTAAATAGTCAGAAAACACTAAAATCTCACCCGATGCTGTTGTTTTGCGATGTCTCTCCAGGTGTTGTACCTGCACAGTTTAGGTCAGTATCTGACTGTGAGTAAAGGAGGAACTGTGTGTCTGCGGGACAGAGAGGACATGTCCCTCCTGCACACACATCGACTGCAAAACAGCACGGTCTCACCCAAAGACCTCTGGGTAACGGACATGGTGCTGCTGCACAACGTACACAAGGTGACTTTCACTCGTGATCACTTGGTACAAACACTTCCTGTTTTCCTGGTTATGTTGTGACATAGTTTAAACAACGGTTTTGGTAAGAATTGAATAACATAAATTATTGATAAGTAGTGTGTAGTAGTTACTGGGGCAGATATTGTACGGTACAGACGCAAACAAGCATTCCTCTCAATCAATGAATTATTGATCAGTGGTTTTGGTTAATGACATTGCAGACATGAAGCCACTGCATAATGCTTAGAGAAATACACAGTCACTAATAAGACCATCAATTATTGAACATATTTCACTAGCAATTCTTTACCCCGCAGATTTGCTGGTGACAGAAATAATTTTGTTGCATAACCCACATGAGGGCTTTCAAGTTTCGCATGAATAATTAGTCAGAGGAATTGCTATTTTATATATCTATTGATACATTTTTTTGCTGTTTTTCCTAATTTATCTTTGTTTCCAATACATTTTTTAGATAGCTGTGTCTTTCACAAGTAAGGAGGTTTGTTTCTACGACATTCTGTCACACCAGGACTTCAGGTGCAAGTATAAACTCCAGGTGACTATACCCTGATGTTTCTGTTGGTTTGCGCAGTTTCTACCGTTGTATCACACTTTGGATATTGATTATCCAAAGTGTATATACCTGAGAAAAGTGTGTATTGACATGAAATAAAATAATTGCACACACATTTCTTCTCTTCTCGAGGGTTTGAGGTTTACTCCCTGGTGTTTGGATTACTGGGTGGATCCCTCTGACCCAGACCAGGCCGTCCTCACCATAGGAGACATCGGAGGACAGGTAATACACGGAATAATAAACGGTGGACCAACCACAACAGAGCAGATAGTCCGTTATTCCATAAGTGTGTGTGTGTGTGTGTGTGTGTGTGTGTGTGTGTGTGTGTGTGTGTGTGTGTGTGTGTGTGTGTGTGTGTGTGTGTGTTCCCAGGTCAGTGCTTTATATTTCACCTCAGCTCAGATCTCTTTGTTTGAGAGACTTAATGTGAGGACGGACTCAGATTCAGCAGACATCATCCAATGGGACGAGCTGGTGAGAGGAAAGCATCGCTCCTGTTACACTGTGACACACCGAGCACACACACCTTCCTGGGTCAGGAAAGGTAAGAACACACACTAACACACACACACACATATATAAAGAAATCTTTTTAATGAGTCAGATCGACTTTTTCAAATGCACATAAGAATGTCGTGAAGTTTAAAATACTAACATTTACTTGTATTTCTCATCTCGTTCCAAAATGGTGGGCAAGCTCCGCATGGATTTAAGGACAGCAAAATGTCTACAAATCTTCGTCTCAAACTGAAAACCCACCTGTTTCTCTCGTACCTTGGCCCTTAATAAAAAATAAAAATAAATATCACTTAGCCCATTTGCCAAAAATATCCTAAAGTCTGGGTTTCAAAATGAGTTTCATGCTGGCTAAAGGAACACTAAACCCTACTCTTTTATTTTCAATTAGTTAGCATGGCACTCTTTTGGGGCCTCGGGTCAAAATACGTTTTAATTCGTGGGACAGAATGAAAGCAAGGATACAAAATCATTGGGTCAGACGAAGGAGAACCGACTCTGGGCATCACAAACTCTCACCTTCACACCTGGGAGGAGAGCCACTGTCTTTGATCGCTTGCATTTTTTTTTCAGTATCTCTCACAAGAGGCTTATGCAACGGCATGAAAACGCTTGGGAGGGACACACAGACACACATGCAGAGTCCTGAGCCATCCACTTTATAGTCTTGCATATAGTCAGGCTTTCGACTATTGGCATAAAGTCACAGGCTGGAGGTCACGCCTCCTGAGAATCGAACGCCGTCGCTTTAGTTGTATCTGGATTGCATCATTCGCACGGAGCCCCTCTGAACAGTCATTGGGCTGTTTGATAATGACTCAGCGCTCTGAGACTAGCTTGGCTGAGAGCGGGATCCTGATAAAAGGAGGTGAAACAACATTTAAATAAGCACGACAAATGGGGAAACAAAGGGAAAACAATAAGAGGGGGAAACAGAGGAGATAGTGCCAGAACATTAAAACGCACTGCTTAATTGAAATTTGCAGGCTGTGTGTTTGAAACAACAAGCGAGTGTGTTAAGGTCTGCTGTGTGTGTTTGGGTAGGGGAATGAGGGAGTTTGTGTGACTGTATGTGTGTTTGAATACCTCTGGGTGCTGTTCTTTTGAAGTTGTCCGCCCTGCAGTAGGGTGTGTACTATTAGACATGGCTGGTTATTTAGACCTCCAAACCTTCAGGCTCACAGGCCACCAGAGAGAAAGTGGGGGGAAGGAAACAGAGAGGAAATTAGGAGGAAATTGGGACGGACACAGATCCGTAAAGTTAAGGAAGTAGAGCTCTGAATGTGTGTCTGTGAAAGAGAAAGACACTAACATACCCTTATGTTGTAACCAAAGAAATGATCTCCAAGGACAGGATTTTAAAGCGTAGTCTCAGGAGGCGGTTTGGTGGGCTATGGATTGCATGCTTTTTGCAGATGATGTCCTTCTTATATAGCGTCATCGGTTTGCAACCTTCAGCACTCATTGGATCGGTTCACAGCCAAGTCTGAAGCGGACGGGATGAGGATCAGCACCTCCTAATCTCTGAGACTATGGTTATCAGCAGGAAAACGAAGGACTGTCCACTCCGAGTAGGGAATGAGTCCTTACCCCAAGTGAAGGAGTTCAACTATCTCTGCATCTTGTTCTCGAGTGAGGGGACAATGGAGCGTGACATGGGCTTGGAGAATCGGAGCAGCTGGAGTCTTACGATGAAGAAAGGCGGAAGGCAAAGCAGAAGCAAAGCTCTCAATCTACTGACCCATTGTGGTACCTACTCTCACCTAGGGTCATGAACGATGGATCATGACCGAAAGATTGCGGAAACAAGCGGCCACAATTGGTTTCCTCCAGAGGGAGGCTGGCATCTGGATGTTTGGATGGATGGATTGATGGATGGATGGATGGCTGGATGGATGGTTTGATGGATTGATGGATGGATGGATGGTTGGATGGATGGTTGGATGGTTTGATGGATGGATGGATGGTTGGATGGTTTGATGGATTGATGGATGGATGGATGGATGGATGGCTGGATGGATGGTTTGATGGATGGATGGCTGGATGGATGGTTTGATGGATTGATGGATGGATGGATGGATGGATGGTTTGATGGATGGATGGCTGGATGGTTTGATGGATGGATGGATGGTTGGATGGATGGATGGATGGTTTGATGGATGGATGGTTGGATGGATGGATGGTTTGATGGATTGATGGATGGATGGATGTTTGGATGGTTTGATGGATGGTTTGCTGGATGGATGGTTTGATGGATGGATGGCTGGATGGTTGGTTTGATGGATTGATGGATGGATG
>NW_011369049.1:0-6079 GCF_000735185.1 Notothenia coriiceps | reverse complement strand
GGTCCAGCCCTCAACAGCTCTACGTCAATTATGGGGTTTCATCATATGCCGTTTCCATGGAAACACATCCCTCGCCATAAAAGACGATGTCGCTATAACTCCTATGAAAATGTTCAAAAAGTGCTCAAACTTCACATGTGTGCTAACAGTCCAGCCGTGAAGACATCTATTTAACAGTTTTAAGATTTCTTCAAATGCCGTTGCCTTGGCAACACAATGCTCACTATGAAACACGGTTTTCTCACAACTTCAGTTCAAAAACTTCACAGGTTTGGTAACGATGCAGCCATCAACACATCTAAGCGTATTATGGGGTGTCATCAAATGCCGTTGCCATGGCGACAGATCATTCGCGATCAAGTTAGTTCTAAAGTTTGCAGTTCAAATATTCTGCTGCTTTTCCTATCCTTTTTACTTTCCTTTCTTCTCTCATCACACATTCAAGCCCCCAGTGTTCATGTATCATTTCAATCTAAATTCTTCACTTTCTTCTTACACATTACATTTCAGCATAGCAGTTTAGAGTCAGCTTTTCAGCATAAAGCATTCCCACTAGTTTTTAGGGACTGTACATCTGATATGCACCAGGTGTTTCAGTGTTAAGACCTCATTGTTCTTTGTTGTTTGGATTAGTTTTAAGCAGTCCCAGTTCACCTACCAACCCAGCTGATGCCTGTGTTACCATCAGTGATAACCTTGTGTCGTAGCTGACAGGTGGGGGAGTGCTTTGTCATACTGCAGTAGCTAAGAGCTGGTCATATTTTAAACAGTAACCCTCAGGCTTTGGGAGAGCTACATGTGTTTGCTGAGTGCCAGTGGCAATGTCACATAGAAAAGAAAACCTGAGCCCCTATTCAACCAAATAGTTTTGAGAAAAAACCAGAGAAACTAAACTTAGTCCTGAAAATACCTTTTGAGCATTTCCATTTCAACTTTCTACAAAGAACAGTAAGGATTATAAAGCTTATCAACCATCAGAATCCGAATGTGTATGCATGAGTGAAAGAAAAGGTGGCATTCAAGAAAAGAACACTGAGAAAAACTAAATTACCCTCAGGCTGAAACACTGGAGCTGCTTGGACTTTGGAGAGAACTACGTGTTTGCTCCGTGACAGTGGCACTGTTAAAGAGAAAGAAACTTCTGAGCCTCTTTTCAACCAAAAACGTCCAGGAACCAGAATATATAATTGAATGTCTTCTTTGAGCATTCTCATTTTAACTTTTAGCCAGCTGAAGAACAGTGTTGCTTAGGCAATGTGACAGCATAACAGACACTATGCTATGCAGGAGTTATCCTGCAAATGAATGAAAAGGAGATATATCAAGGAAAGAAATGAACACTGAAACAAACAGTGCCTTTCTCCACATATGATGATCTGTTGGTTATATATTCTACTTTAGAAGGTAAACGCCATGAAACAATGAGAGAATACATTTAATGTAATGGTTTTAATCCCTATGTTCTCCCGCTAATGCTCAACCTCCATTGAAACTAATTAAATTAGGTAAGCTTTTACATTAATGAGACACTTAGAACTGTCATGTTGTCGTCACTGCTATCTATCTCTCTCTCTGCTCATCAATAATAATTCAGTATAACATGAGCTGTTCTTATCTAGTGAGTGGTCTTGCTGAGTTGGTGAATATCCGTAGCCCTGAATATGAACATGTAGTTCTCCGGTCTGGTTGCTGGCAGCAGGGCAGATCTGCTCTGAGTGTGAACTGGTTCCTGTACTCTGCATAATGACATCCGGTGAGGCGGGGAGCTCTGTGAGGTTAGACTGCACTCCCACAGCACTGTGTGACCCAGCTTGCAAGAGCACAGAAGTGCAGGGAGTGCTCAGAGTATAAGAGTGGAAATTCAACAATGGAGAGAGAGACAGACAAATGCAATACTAGTTGAGGAGTTAGAACTGAAGTGAGTTGGTTTCTCTGTGCTGAATTTCTGTTAATGAAACCATGGCATGTCCTCTAAAAATCACACTGTAGTTGTGTTCCTACATGTTTGTAACTACCTCTAAACCAAAGGGATGGTTCTGTCACCTTATACAGTATATGTTCATGTCCTCCTACATCTGATCCAGAGCTCTCCTCTGTCCCAGCCTGCCTTCTATCAGAGTCAAAGGGATGAAGTTGTGTTTTGTGTCAGTATTCGGAGCATCAGCTCTCCATCTCTTCAACACCAGATTTTACAGACAGAACTACACAGACTGACCTTTTAACTAGGACAAAGCTTCACTTCTCCTTGAGTCGTGTCCTGATCACTGCCCTAATGTCTGCTTTGATCGACTAAGATAACTAGGATTCATTGCAGCAGTTTGTTACAATTGTATGTTCAAAACTGTCTTTGTATGAAAACACAGCACCTCTGCCTGGATATTCAGGACTACTACTGTTAGCACGGTATACATTTCTCTCTGGGGTATGAAGAACCGAAAAAGAGACCAACCGACTTTCAGCTGGATGTGAACCAGAAAGCGATGCTCTGCTCAACAGACATTTTGCCAGAGGAAAACTGTTATCCAACCAAAGTCTTTAGGGAAGAATTCACACAATGGCAAGCCAGCTAAGAGCTTCTGTGTTGCAGCAACAATAGATCAGAGCAAAAGAGTAATAAATCAACACTCTCCACAGAGTCACAGTAATCAGCTGGGGGTCTGGTCTGATGGAAACCATTTGGATGGAGTCACCAGGAATAGACAAAGAAGCTATTTATTCAGGGCAGACCAACAGCAGAGGACACTAGATCTCCAAAAGTTATTAGCATCAAAGTAAGAGTATCACTGAGTGTCTGCAACTTTACGGTAAATTATCCACTTCTTGAGGTCACAGGAGAGAGTGCAGTGTTAATTTGGTGTCAAATTTACAAAATCAATACAGATCTTTGCTGAGCTGTATCCTGATGCTAGCTGGATGGAAAGTCACGCAGCACACTTTCACTTTCTATTAAATCTTACAGTAACTGGAGTGACCTCGGTTCTGATGTAAAGAACACATTAGTCAGTGTTCAGGTATCTGACCACTGGATTTGTTAATTTTTTTTTGTTTGAGGATAAATCATTCTGACTTTGGCAGCCTCCTGACCTTTTAATCCAGCAAATGTACTCATTTTGTCTTGGGAAATGTGAAGTGTGAACAAGCGTTGTGCTCTGCTGGTGCTCTGTCTCTGTCCATGGTGCTGACTCTCGTGTACCTCAACAATCTTCCCTTTGCTGACCTCCAGTGGCTTCTCCTCTCACCATGCTGCAGGTGGACTCCAGGACATGGTGACATCACAGTTGGGTGTGATTACAAATTCAACACATATAAATGCTGATTAAACCCAACCACACCTTGGTAATGGTGGGTTCTAGTCAGAGGTCAAACGTGCTTGAAATATTCATTAGAGGTACCGTCAACGTACATATTTTCTTCTTTTTGCTTCGTCTTTACCCCAACACTATTTACTGCCTGCCTCTTTTTGTCTGTGGTATGTATTTTCATAAGAGTAATGCATGCATTCCCAGCATGCCTCATGTGAATATCTCTCTTGGCTTCATGCCACTCCCATATTATTCCATATTTTTTCCTCTGAATTATCTCATATATTTCCTCACAGTATATCAGACCCCCCTTCTCCTTCAATATATTGAGTCTTTCACATATCCAAATGTTTACTGGAGAACAGAAACATTTCAAGCTGCAAATAAATGATGACAAAATATATATCAAGACAGTTAGATGTAAGCAGCTTCAGACCAGAGACATTGTCAGAACCGGAGAAAAAAACTAGGACATTTTTCGTTCTTATCATATGGCCTACATGTCAACATTTGTATTATTCTAGCATTTTGCGAAGATATTATTGACTCTAGGTAATGTGAAATCATTTTCTACCACCTGTCAATGCATAATTAATTACTCATTACAGTCATATGTGGGAAGCTTTGCATATTTATGCATATTGTTGCATCATTAAAACAGCATTCTGCTTACATGTCAGTCTTTATCTTAATGGATTGTGATGTATTAGTACTATGATATGGTCCTACGGTGTTTATTGCAGTCTTGTTAGTGTGTATGCAGAACTAATTTACATGTTACATTTACATGATACCGTGAGCCACACCATCGTGCTTACCCGACTCCAGGATATCGGTATCGAAGGTACTGCACTCAGGTGGCTCCAGTACCTCTCCGACAGATCCCACTTCATCTCCCTCAACAACCACTCCTCTGCCACAGCTTCAGTCACCCAAGGTGTTCCCCAAGGTTCAGTACTCGGCCCCCTTCTCTTCATCATCTACATCCTCTACTTGGTCAGATTCTCCGCCAATACAACCTGGACTTTCACTGTTACGCTGACGACACACAGATTTACCTCAGCACCAAATCCCCCACAACCCCCTCCCCCCCTCACCCACATCGAATCCTGTCTGACAGCAGTAAAATCCTGGATGCAACACAACTTCCTCAAACTCAACAGCAATAAAACTGAACTCCTCCTCATCGGCTCCAAATCCATCCTCAGCAAAAACCCCAACCTGACACTCACCATCGATGGCACCCCTGTTTCCCCCTCCACCCAGGCACGCAACCTTGGCGTGATATTCGACCCCACCCTCTCCCTCAACCCCCACATCCGTCAAGTTGTAAAAACCTCATTTTTCCACCTCCGCAATATTGCCAAACTCCGTCCCTCTCTGACCCGCCCTGCAGCTGAGCGACTCATTTACGCCTTCATCTCCTCCCGCCTTGACTACTGCAACTCACTCCTCTATGGCATCAGCACTACATCCCTCAATAGACTCCAGCGTGTGCAGAATGCAGCCGCCAGACTCCTCACCCACACCAAATCATGACATCACATCACCCCGGTCCTCAAAGAACTCCACTGGCTCCCCGTTTCACAGCGCATCCATTACAAACTCCTGGTCCTCACTTACAAAGCCCTCCACCATCTGCCCCCCCCCCCCCTACCTCACTGACCTCCTCATCCTCTACCAACCACCCCGGTCCCTCAGATCCACCTCAGCCGGTTTGCTTTCCATCCCCAAGGACAAACTCCGGAGCTTCGGGGATAGAGCCTTCTCTGTGGCAGCCCCGAAGCTCTGGAACTCCCTCCCCCAAGATCTCCGTGAGTCTGAGTCCCTCACCCTGTTCCAGTCCCGACCTCAAAACCCACCTCTTCAACTCTGTATCCATAAGCCCCCTCCCCCCTCTCAACCCCTCTTTTGTTTTTTGTTTGTCTACCCTCCCTCCCAAATGTAAAGCGTCTTTGGGTTCAAGAAAAGCGCTATAGAAATAAAATGTATTATTATTATTAGCCTTTTCCTGCCCTCATTCGAGAAACAGGACTTATTTCTGTAAAAGAAACCTTGCCTAACCCTCAGCTTCTTAAACAGGTTATTTACATGAAATGTAAAAGTGAGACAGTCATCAAGCCAGATACCCAAGTATTTGTAACAGGCAACCACTTCAAGTTGTATTCCTTGCATAGTTACAATATCCAAAGCAGTCTCTGGTGTATTTTTAGCTTTAGAAAAGAGCATTACCTTGGTTTTATCCACATTTAAAAGAAGCTTTTGTTCAGAGAGCTGAGCCTGAATAATGTTAAAAACAGCCTATAATTGAACAACAGCCTCGTTAATCGAGGGACCTGCACAGTAAATAACGGTATCGTCCGCATAAAAATGTAAGGTTGCTCCTTCGACATTTTCACCTAAACTATTAATATAGATAGAGAATAATAGCGGACCTAAAACTGAACCTTGTGGTACTCCATTAGTGATGTTTAACCACTCAGAAGACAGCCCATCAAACTGAACACATTGGGACCTTTCAGAGAGGTAGTTCACAAACCACCCCACTGCATGGCTGGATATGCCAATACTGAGTAGCCTCTGCTTCAAAATGCGATGATCGACGGTATCAAAAGCTTTGGATAGGTCAACAAATAGAGCTGCACAACTCTGCTTATTATCTAAAATATTCGTAATGTCATTCACCACTTTCATTGTGGCAGTGATGGTGCTATGTTGCTTTCTGAAGCCTGACTGATGTTTAGACAGGATGTCATTGTTACATAAAACACCTTTAC
>NW_011369048.1:0-3602 GCF_000735185.1 Notothenia coriiceps | reverse complement strand
GAAATGTTTTAGCTCTATGAAACCTGATGTACTTACAGTATTTGATTCTGTTTTCTTCAAGTTTGTATCTTGTTGGTCGAATGCACTTATTGTAAGTCGCTTTGGATAAAAGCGTCAGCCAAATGTAATGTAATGTAAGAGATGATCGATGGCTACTGCCATATTTGCACAATTTGCCTCTGAACCTTGACAAGTGATTGTTTCAGGCTTATCAATGAACAGCAGGAGGGGTCACAGATATAAGACCAGCTGTTAAATAAAGCTCTTCTGACCTTAGGTTGCATGTGGGTATATTAATTCACCCATTTATTGATTATATGTTTTAAATTTGATAACACCACTGTGTTTCGTATCCCCTAAACCTCCAGGGTGTACACAGTTTAATACTGGCAACTTCTAATTGTGGGAAATACGAAAACATCTTATAAAGAGACGTGCCATATAATGTTGCGAAACACACAATAGCCAGCATGTGTAGTTCTGGGGGGGGTGGGGGGACCGGGAGCATGTTGTTTCTTACATGACCACTAGAGCACCTCTAGTGGTCGAGTAAGAAACAACATACACTTCTTTAAAACGTTTCTCTGGGTCGTAATAAGGGCATGAACAATCGGCCTATATGGTCGTTTTTTGTAGGAGGACAGGCTGATTTTGTCCTATGGGTATAGAATTAGTAAAATGTGCACAGATCCCTGTATAAAGGGTTGGGTCAATTTACCTAATGGCTCAATTTACCCCAATCTCCCCTATTTTGTGATTCCGCAGATCAAAACTAAAACGTGGCATTAAAGCAGAAATTAGTAAATGTTTCCATTCTTAGCTCTCAATTTTCAAATGAAAGTTTTTATTTATTTTTGGGTGATGAAAAAGCGTTATTAATGAAAGTGTTTTTTTTAACATTGATATGGTTACATTAGAATCAGCCTTCAATCAAATCAAAGTGAAATCAAATCAAAACACGTTTGTTTCAGTGGGCTTTACAGATTAACACATTTAGATGGCAATACAACAAAAAGGCAGTGAAAAAACAATAAAATAAAATACCATAACATGTAGGACAAACAGGGTAATCTGAAACCAGCTCTAACTCTTGGCTTTATTAAACAGGAAGGTCTTCAACCCACTCTTATAATGTTGGACACTGTCTGCCTCCCTTTAATATCTATTATAATAATGTCTTTCATTTTTGTAAAGCACTTTAAATTGCCTTGTGTTGAAAGGTGCTATATAAATAAACAGGCCTTGCCTTACCTATAATAGAAGGAAATACGAGATTAAGACGCAGGTTGACAGAAAATGTGATTTACCATGGCCTTGAGGCAACACAAAAGTAAACTACAGCTAACATAAAGAAAAGAAAATAGTATAGAATTTCAATAACCTGCAATATCGGAAAGCCAGCACTCCAGAGAGGAAACCTTGAAGCAGACAATGCACAGGGTTTCATTTGGAGAGCACCAGATGTGTCTGCTATTGATACAGCCAATAACACCCTGAAGCCTCCCTGGCACAACATGTTCCCAGAGATCCTTGCAGCAGAGCATTATGTTACAGTCCACTCTATGTGTCTGCCCGGGTCAGGAGTCCATGTGAGTGGAGGTTAAACGTACAGATGCACATTGCACTCCATTCCCCATCCACTGCACTGCAGGACTACTTAACACTCAGTATGTGGACTGCACTGCAACCACCTCCTGCTGATGGGTGTGTGTGTGTGTGTGTGTGTGTGTGTGTGTGTGTGTGTGTGTGTGTGTGTGTGTGTGTGTGTGTGTGTGTGTGTGTGTGTGTGTGTGTGTGTGTGTGTGTGTGTGTGTGTGTGTGTGTGTGTGTGTGTGTGTGTGTGTGTGTGTGTGTGTGAATGAGAAGCATGTCAATGGATGTTTGGAGGTGGAATGAGTTATAGTACGGGACCATGTGATAATTTTAGTTTACACCCCGGCCTGATGACGCATCACACATTCTGCACCGCAGCATCATGAGAGCTCACTTCTACCAACAGTTCCCATTGATCTTGTATTAATTAGGGATAAACACATTGAATCATGTACTGTTTGCCAGACATGTGTTCAGCATCATTTTTGACTCATACAGATTAGTTTGCCATTCCAGAGTTGACTTTTTAAGGGCTGCCACTATCAATGTTTCATATTTTCCTCTATGCTTTAAATTAAATGAAATAATTCTGTGTAGAGAACATGGTGGATTATATTGTACATTTGTACATGGAACACTGCTCTCAGCACACAGCCTGCTAAGACTCAAGGAGATAAGTAAAGGATGGGTCAGAGACAAAATGCCCAATTTAGCAGAGTTTGTGCGGCCCATCCTGGAACCCCCACTGAACGAGCTTGGGGCTCAGTATCAAACTCACCCCAGCTAGTTAAAGTGAACAGAAATTTCCATCCTGCTGCCTGATTTGAACAACTTTGGTTAAACATTTAAAATATATTAAAACTGGACATTTAGATATTCATCTTTTGTATTTTTAGATGAAGAATACTCTGTTGCTGATTATGGATGACAATTCAAGTGACACGGAGCACTTGAAGAAGAAGAGGAGGAGAGGATGATGATGATGAGGAGGACTTGACTTCTAATGCAAAGCTTAATGAGGGAAGCTCAGATAGAGGAAGAGGAAAGTGAAGACCAGGTAAGCACATAGTTGAGGACAGAAGTTGAGGGCCCAACAATAATAAAAGGCTAAACTCTAGTGTGTCTGTGGATGAGAGAAAGGATGGCATTGATCGTTCCCCAACATGTGAAACCATGCCAGCACTGCACAGGCTCTCATTCCTCACAGGTGTACTTTGGGAAATGTAAAGTCGATCTGTGCCACAACAAGGACAGAGACGGTTTTGTTGCCTACCACAAGGCAAAATAGAGAGCTTGTAAAAAGTTCTCCTGTTTAAAATAAACTGAGCAAAACATATGAAATGTTCAAAATCTTCCACGCCTTTTTTTCAATTCAAATTCTAGTTATAATGATTAATTATTAAATGATTTGATCTGTCAGGCTTTACAGCTAAGACAAGGTTCCCGTTCCTCTTGCCTTTCACCTATACCGCTGTTTATGCCAGTCCATACGGGTGAATGTGTCTCTAAAGTCAAACAGAGCCTAAGGCTTTAATAAATATAAAATAAAAAACAGATGACAAGTAGTCGAAAAATAATAGATATGGACACATACCAATAACAAAATAGGCTAATTTTAATCAGAAGTTAAATCATTAGAGCTACACATTTGTTTCATTTAAATACAAATCACCAATTAAGAGGGATAGACAACAGGTGTGAAATGATCGCAGGCAGTCCTGCCTCCTCTGGCCAGCTGGGTGTAATCACCCTAATCACAGAGCCCAGTGCTGCATCCTGGAGAAGGATTTAAATTGTTGCTGTGTGTGTAGCCTGGTAGACTGGTAGGTGGCGATATATGCTCCAAGTGGAAGCGATTCGCCATTAAAGAAAAGAAGAAGAAGAAGAAGAAGAAGAAGAAGAAGAAGAAGAAGAAGAAGAAGAAGAAGCCTTGTAGACTGAAGCGTGTAGACGGGAGGACAAAGTCAGGACAGGCAGCCGGTAAGATCAGAGCAATAATGCTGCGGGAG
>NW_011369047.1:0-1506 GCF_000735185.1 Notothenia coriiceps | reverse complement strand
ACTCCCTCTCTCTCACACCCACACACACACACACACACTCACACACACACACACACACACACACACACACACACACACACACACACACACACACACACACACACACAAACACACACACATACACACACACACACACACACACACACACACACAACACACACACACACACACACACACACACACACACACACACACACACACGCATAAACACAACACACACACATATAAATGCGACATACAAACACAACACACACACACACACACATAAACACAACAACACACACACACACACACACACACACACATACACACAACACACACACACACACACACACACACACACTCACACACACACACTCACACACACACACACACACACACACACACACACACACACACACACACACACACACACACACACACACACACACACACACACACACACACACACACACACACACTTCTATGTTTATATGTTTAAATGTCACGTCATTAACCTTTCTCTCTGTTTATCTGTTGATAATGTATATTATACATATTTAACAAAAAGAAGAGAGGAATGAAGTTGAATGTAAATAAATAATGCCAAAAAATAAAGTAAAATATAAATGTTTATTCTAATTGCACTATCTTTCTTAAAAGGTGCAAAATAAAAGCTTATGATTGATTTTAATCGTTATGTTAATGTGTATTTTTTTATCACTAAACTAAAACTCAATGCCAAACATTTTAATCCTTTTCCTGCACTTTGAGTTTTTGTACAAAAATGTACTTTAAGGACTTTGATCATGATAATCTTTCATCTTTAAACACGGAGGAGGGGTTTTTGGGGGGATCTCAAATCCTTTTTTAAAATCACATTTGTGGAAATAATTCATAATTCTGAGTTTTTTTAAAATATTGAAATCTGTGAAAAAAGGTAATAATTCAGAGGAAAGATTCTGGAAGGTGATATTCATGAGACCAAAGGTTTGATTCTGACCAATCACTTTTGGTCAGATCTTAAAAATGGTTCTGCATGAGGCCCTAACCCTCTCCCTAAATACACAACGTTTCATATTTGTACTTAATATACATTTTGTACTAATACATGTTTAGCTGAGCTGCTTTAAAAAAGACATACGGAATAATAGAAACTAAGAAAAATGGAAACGTTTTTATATCCCAGCCCCGACTGAGGTTTTTAATGTGAAGTGAGCCAGAAGTCTTTGAAGGCACCATCAGAGATTCAGAGGGAAGCCTCTCCCTGTCAGCCTGAATCTCCGCCGTCACTTCGCTCTGATGGAAACAGATTATCAGGATCTCTGCGGCCGTCTCTCGCTCCCAACATATTTTACATTTCTGTAGAAAAAAAGAGATCCAACCGGCCGAGGGGAAACAGACGCCATGAAGCTCAGTGTTCAACTCCCAACACACACACACACACACACACACACACACACACACACACACACACACACACACACACACACACACACACACACACACACACACACACAGACACAC
>NW_011369046.1:0-3047 GCF_000735185.1 Notothenia coriiceps | reverse complement strand
CATCACACATTTACACAACAAATGACATGGTTTTCCCTCCAACTCAGTGTTCTTATCAAATAGTGGAGGGGGTAGTGACCACTGTGGTGGGAGTAGCAGGTGTAGTAGGAGCAGCAGTAGTTGTAGCTGCAGTGGTCGCTAGCCGGTTTAACAGCTGAAGGATAATCTGAATCAACTGGGCGTTAATGGCCTGCTGGTTGTTGTTGTTGTTGTTCTGCAAGAAAATCAGAGAGTCATTGTCAAATAAAACAGAGGAGTAGCTAGGGAATTGTATATCATTTCACAATCAAGTGTTTTGAATGTTGAACTGTAGAGGATAGAGAAAGCAGTCACCTCATTTGAATTTGAGTCAGAGTCAGAGCCAGAGCTTGAGCGAGCAAGTCTTTTGTGCTCGGTGTCCATCTGTAGGGAAAGCCACAATTATGATACTGCCTTCATTTTACTTTTGCAATTTAAATACTTTTATCACGGTATAAGAAGAAAATAATTGATATTAAGTTTGAAAATGTTACACTTACAGGCTGAGCCAGAGCCAGGCTCAGGAGGCATCCAAGAACAAGAGCTAGCTTCAGCATGGTTACAGTGATCTCTCTGTTAGAAGGAAGAAATAAAGAGTGATGCAGGTTTTCTAAAATATGAGCAAATTCCCACGTAGGAGTAAAGAAAGAAAATATATAATTACCTTCAATTCTTCACAACTTCAGCAGATTGTCTCGTAGAGAGTCGAGGAGGTTTTTGAGTTTCTCTGAGTGTTGAGCTTTGCTTATAAACAGGTACAGAAGCGCATGTCATCTCATTAGCAAACAGCGAGGTTGTGAAATTACAAACAAGTTTAGGAAATATTCCACCTCAAAATTTCAAGGTGTGCGGCTAATCATCAGAGATGGAAACCACCCTCGGATCGTAGGCAGAATTCATTTCCTAGATTGTATCAGAAATGATAGTCCGTTGGATTTTTCTCAAATGGTAATCATTATATCAATTTAATATAGTCAGAAAAATGTGTTTCTTACCACCATTATGTATGAACTATTCCATCTCCTTATTCTCAACGCTTTACTTTTAGCAACAAAAATACAGACGGTAATAATAACTGGTCTTATGATTACAAATAAGGTGACTTAAAGGCTTAGACAGGAAGCGGGCGCCACCCAATGATGAAAGCATTTCATTATGCATCTATTTGGTCTAGGAAATTAAATAACATTTTTCCCTAAATTTCCCGATAAAGTTTGAAAAGAAAACTGATACAAAAAAATATCTAAAGAGATTTTCTGTATATATGATTAATTATAGATATCTGACACCAATGTTGTTTTTTTGTATAATGTTGCAAAGAACAGGGATCAAAGTCAATAAGGAAGACATTAGCATCTATTTGTGAGGTAATTGCTGTTTTGCACATGATTGGGTAATTGTGACTAAGATGTGTTGCTTTGAGAAATGTTTGGTGTGTCTCAATATCTGATGTCTGATATAAGTATCAATGCATGAGGGCCCACACACATACTTCTTACAGTAGATGCTATACGGTAAGGGTTCAGCTATGTTACATGTCTGTTTTATGGGTGTAAAGTGGCCAAAGTTGAATTTAAATTCTGTATTTCTTTCAGGTTCTTGAAAAGCCATGCAGCTCTTGTGTATTGTAGCTTTACTTTTGGCAGCAGTAGCTGCTCAGCCGCCTGCAGGTGGACGCAGGCTGGGTGCAGACTCTAAGGTAACAGAGTAAAAATATTAAGAGACACACAGGTCCAGAAGTGCTTTTACCCTCTGCAAGTATTCATGTTTTTAATGTATGTGTTTAGCGAGGTGACGATGAGCTATTGGTGACCCAAGCCCCTGAAGATGGATGCGGGTCAGGTGAAGAATCTGGACGGCCATCATGGGTATGTGTTGTTTCAAACGCTATACTTATTATTTCATTTTGATGCAATGTTGGTTGCAGATAATCAGTTATTCCGATCTCATTTCTTATTCCAGTAAACTCGGGAAGTTACATGATATATTTTAGTTAATTACTCTTGCTTTATTCAACCTGTAATATTTTGTAGTATGTATATGTACATATGTTATTTTAAAACATATATCTTTAAGGGATGTTACCTTCAAATTAGTCATGGTAGTACTCCCCAGTTCAGTGGAACTTAGTGTTTATACATCAAATAAAATATAATATATTTCATTCATTCATATCTATTTCCTGACGGTCTTTACAGAGGGGTTTCTTTATTTTGTATTCATAGCCTGATTTATACAAACAACTATTATTCCTAGATACATGACAAACAACTGACTGATAACAAAATGACTGTTGTTCAAAAAACATTTGACCCTAATATGTCAACAAAATGAAATACAAATGTTGAACCTTGCTTATTCTAATGTTCAATCAATCAATCAATCAATCAATCAATCAATCAATCAATCAATCAATCAATCAATCAATCAATCAATCAATCAATCAATCAATCAATCAATCAATGTTTATTTATATAGCCCAATATCACAAATGTTACATTTGTCTGAGTGGACTTCACAGTTTGTACAGAATATCAGTATGACAATACGACACCCTCTGTCCTTAGACCCTCACATTGTACAAGGAAAAACTTCCAGAGAAAACCCACAGTTTAAAGGGAAAAATGGGAGAAACCTCAGGGAGAGCAACAGAGGAGGGATCCCTCTCCCAGGACGGACAGACGTGCAATAGATGCCGTGTGTAAATTGAAAAGATAATACATTTGCAACATAGGTAGTCCAAATGTTTGGAAATGCATGTGTGTATAATAGGAAGATGAATCCACGAGGATATCCATCCAGGACTTATGATCCAGGACCACAGCCACGACTCAAGATCCAGGACTCGCAATCCATGACACAGGACCGCAGGATCATCCATGACTCCGGATCCCGGCGTATATAGACACCAAAAAGAAAGAAATTTGGGGAAGCTGGGTTAATCGGAACATGAGAGTACACAGGTATAGACAGAGAGAAGGAAGAAGTAAGATGTCCCCCGACAAACTAAGCCTATATCAGCAAAACTA
>NW_011369045.1:0-2879 GCF_000735185.1 Notothenia coriiceps | reverse complement strand
TCAAGTTTGATAGTCCTATACCCCCCACCCTAACCTTCCCTTATATTGTAAAGTGATGTTGAATCCTTGAAAAGCCCTATACAAATATAATGTATTATTATTATTATTATTATTACTGACAGGTATCAGATCCTGCTGTGTAAAATAATCTTCCTGAGAGGTGTCACTTGTGATGTCGTCTACAGTGAATGTATTCCTGACAGCAACAGGTGGTAAGAATCAAAGGTTCCTTTAGGAAATGCATGCGGGTCATTTTTGACCCACTTATGGAAGCTTGGGGTAGAAATACAAAAACTACAATTTCTTAAAATGTAAATTTAAGATGTGAATGGTTTGATATCCAACACGTTTTCTAGGTGTTCGTCAGTCATAAGCACAGGGGGAAAACTATTTGGATCAGATCTAGAAAATGGATACCCATAGTTTTTCTTTCTTTACCCCACTCGCCTTCAGGGCTTCCGTAGTTATCTACGTGGTGTGTGGCGCAGTGGGTTGTGCGTTGATGTTGGGATCAGGGGGTCACAGGTTCAAACCCCACTGCAGTCAGCATGTCGTTGTGTCCCTGAGACACTTCACCCCAAAGTGCTCCTGTGGGGATTGTCCACAGTATTGAGTATGTAAGTCACTTTGGATAAAAGTGTCTAACAAGTGTCATGTAATGCAATCTATATTTCAAAGGCGAGTAACTCACCCTCACAGAGTGACGGACGGAACGTTTTTTTGTCTTTACTTGTGTTTTATATAGTTTTTCATCGTGTATGAGAGTTTTTCAGTCTGTGGCTAATATACAGTAAGTATGGTTTCATTGTCTTGTGTTTTAAAATAATTGTTTGGTCCTATCGGTTTTGTCTAAATGTATTTATGCTGCTTTTTATATATGTATTGCTGTGCAGCACTTTGGTGGACTCTGCTGTTTTTAAATGTGCTGTATGCATAAAGTTGGATTGGATGAGTTTCCTATAGGTCAAAGAGAGTGACTCACCCTCCTCTCTCAGAGACCGCAGCTCTCCTCTCATCTTCTGCAGCGCCTCCTCCAGCTCCGTGCTGCGACCCCTCTCTTTGTCCAGAGCCAGCTTGATGTCGCTGTACTGCAGAGGCACCGGCTGGATGGAGGGCAGCGGGGACACCGGACCCTGACCCTGACCCTGACTCTGATTCTGACTCTGACTCTGATTCTGAGCCTGAGCAGCCATGGCAGCCAGAAGGTCTTCCCGACGACGGCCAAACAGACCCTGAGAGGAACAGGAACAATATGTATTCACATGTTTTGAATGATTAATATGCAGCTTCATTTCCACATGAGTTCTGAGTTCAGTTTCTATGTGGGGATGATCTACAACTATCTCTGAACGGCATATGTCCTGAATTTAAACTTTATGATAAATTCATTTTCAAACTTAAATTACTTGAATTTTCCCTTCTATTTTGGGAAGTCATTTGCACTAATATTTATTTCATTTTTTCATTGAATCGTTTATTTGAAGAGGGAGAATGCACATTGATGAACATTTGTAACAATTAATGCTTCAAAATGTAAATATGCTGGATTTTAGCTTTATATATAAATATGGCTTTTATTGTATTTATTTGTTTCATTATTAATATTACTTATTTTACATTTTTAAGCTCTCATCCTTTTATCATTTCATATGCCATATTAAAAAATAAATACAAAATAATAATTAACAAGCCACTGTTAAATATATATTTACTAATCAAAAAGATGTCAAAATGCAAACTCTGAAAACTCTACAAAGCAATGGCATAGTTGGACAAATCTTGCTGCAATGATTTATTTACAAATTGCAAAACTTAAAAAGATTTAAAGTTAGAGAAAATATTGAACAAAAAAACGAAATAATCCGTTTTTTTTAAATGCAAAAAAACTGGAACAAAACAATCTCGATGACGGCACAGCTGTTGTAACATCTGTCGCTTCCTAAAATAAATAAATAAAAAACATGGTGCTGACCTTCTTCTTCTTGGAGCCCCCGTGCGCCTGGGCCTGCAGGAAGTCGATGAGCTTGGTCTGCTGCGTGATGGTTCCCTCCATCTTCACCTTCTCATGGGAGTACACCGCCTGCAGGTGGAGCTAAGTGAACATCACTACTGCCATGAATGTCTCCTCCAGGACTTCACTTCACACACAGAGGGAGGGGGGGTACAGCAGGGTGCTGGGGGGTAAGACAAAGTGTGGGGGAGGGGGTGTCTGTATGTCTGTTATTATTAAAACAAAGTGACAGACGGAAACACGACTGCAAGAGACAGGAAGTCCTGCATGACCTCAAAATGACAGTTAGTGGGTCGTGTGCTGTGTTGAAATACTGTTAACAACTTATTTCACCTTCACGTACAAGGTGTTGGAGCGCTAGCCAATAGAATGTTCCATAGTGATGTCACTATGTTCCTGAAGTAAACGAAGAGTGTTTGTTATGAAAACCGATCTTCTCTTCCCGTTTCTAAAGTGACATCATCTGCGATTTTCTTGAAATATTTTTAACTCCAAGCGCATCGAGCGGCCACACAAACACGTGTTCTCTGTACTCATTTCAATCAATTTAGAGGGGGTGTGTATGGGAGAGAAACCCCCTCTGCAGGAAACACAGGGATGTTAGCCTTTGCAGACCATTTACATGCATTAAAGCCGATAGAACTTTCTACAGGGAAGGGAAGCCCCCAACAAGCATAATAGAGACTCTCAGATAATGGCTGTTTTAAGTGAGGGCAATTTGCATGCTGGGATGAGAGGCTTTTTACAAACTTGAGATGATATCAGACCTTGATTTTTTTGGGGTTTTGGGCGGCCATTATCGATGCATGTGTGGTTACAGGAGGGAACCTGAATGAAACACATTTAAACAAGGGGATACCGTGGCTGT
>NW_011369044.1:1354-6480 GCF_000735185.1 Notothenia coriiceps | reverse complement strand
TTGTCTAATGTGTGTTCCACTTCCTCCTTGGTGCATCGGTAACTTTCTCAAAAAAAATAAAGTCAGGAAAACGGATTTGTTTCTCGTTTTTTTTCTCTCTCCATTTTTTTTTTTTTTTTTCCATGTCCCTTTAGGTGCTCCGTATGTTTCATTGCAGAATCATATATATATTCAATTACTGGATACTGATTATTGATGCATTCATGTTACATTACACCACGCGCTCACTATAGTAAACCATATTTGCTCTGGGGACTTGAGGAATTTTTTGTGTGTGTGTGTGTGTGTGTGTGTGTGTGTGTGTGTGTGTGTGAGAGAGTGTGTGTATGTGTAAGAGAGAGAGGGAGAGTGTGTTTGTGTGTGTGTGTGTGTGTGTGTGTGTGTGTGTGTGTGTGTGTGTGATCAGATGGAGCATGTTTGGGGAAGGAAAAGTAAGGGTATGGACTTGTAGCATGCGTGTAGCATGCGTGTAGCATGCGTGTGAGGATATGAACAATCTATATTATTGCATGTCTGTGTATTGTATCATATCCTGTGTATTCATACAATCCATGTATATGTGTGTGTCAGAGTTTGTGTGCTTGTGTGAACCTTTGAGCAGCCAAAGCTTAAAAAGTGTTTAATCAGCAAAACATGAGGAGATGTGTTTTCGATCTGGAAGTCAGGAAATGAGAGTTCATCTGATAATAAATTGGGAAATTCAAGCATTTCCTGACCATGACTGACGAGGATGCGCTGATAATTAGCATTATCTTGGCAAGGTGCATTGGAAATGAACCAAAACATCACTGATAAAACACCCATAATGCACACCTACTGTAACTATCTTATTATTATGTTTCTATGTGCAATCCTGTTCCAGCGTTGTTTGCCCAATTTGTGAGGCAAATTTATAAATAAAATACTTTCAGACCTGCCTAACCGGGAACACAGAGGTTTGATAGTTATTGACATTTTGTTGTCAAAGCGAACAAAAAGAAGAGAATAGCGAGAGATGATACGCTTGAGATTTTCAAAGTTGCTGTTTGAGGTGTTCTACTTAAAGCACAATTCTTTGAAAATGATGACACCAATTAAACCAATTTCAACCACAGGTTTTGTTTTATTCTTTTACTTAGAAATCTTTTGGTGAAAGGATTAAATCTGCTTTCACAATCTGTGTTAAAGCTGCAATCATTGATTGTGGCCACTGGGGGAAGAAGAATCCCCTGCCGCGACATACCATTTTTTCAATGTAGCTTTGCATAGTTTGAACTGATTTTCCCTTAATGTTATGTCCTATTGCATAAATGTAATGTTTATTGCATTTTAGGTGTTAAGTTTGCGAACATTACAGTTTTGCGTTCAATCTGAAAGCACATTATGTTTTGTTTTAAATTTTGTATCGGATTTTCCACAACCTCGTTCAAAAGACCTGTGTATCTGTGTGTCCCTTAAGCATCCTCATGGACCTTTCATTTCATGGCATTTTAATTATTGTATTCTTACTGTATTTGTGTGATTGTATTTTGTACCCATTCATTGGTATGTTCACATTTATCTTGTAATTTTACTATATTCTCAGATATGTTTGTTGTTTTTACATTACCATTAATGTATTTGTGAAGCCCTCTGAGACAAATGTGTTTTGTGATACTGGACTATATAAATACATTTGAATTGACTTTGAATTGAATTGTGTTGTGTCTGAATAAAGGATTTTGGATAAAGAATTAGATTTTTGCTAATTATGTCTCAACAAAAACATAGTAACTAGCATGGTAAGATCCAAAGTATGAAGACAAATCACAACGACTTACTGTATATAAGAGCCTGGTGCAGTCTCACCACCATCCGTACCTGTGGAGACATCAAAGAAAATCCTCATCACAGCAGGTGAGGTTTGGAAGGTGGTTAAAATGATATGGCTGAACACCGTTGTTGTATCATCATATCATCATCCTCATGAAACATACAGAAGCAAGCTGACAAGCTGGCTTCACATTGCTCACATAGTGCATTAATGTATCAGCGCTGCGTCTCTACATCCTGTAATATTAAACACCTTCATAATTGGGGGTTCTTGCTGAAGACATGCTGTAAATCTGCATGACGGATGAGTTATAGGGATTTATACATCATATGCAAATAATGTATGCTCATAAAACATGCATTTAATACATTTGCATAGGCATGTGTGAATGCATACATGGACTAATACTATACATGAGCTAAGCTAAACTCATATGGAAGAATAAAATATGTTTGAAAAACACACGCACAGATAAGTGGTGATAAAATGAGAGATTCATGTTTGTAATTTGCTTGTTGATAAACATTACATTATTCATTATTAATTTAATCAGAATAGGAAATTATGTGATAACATTGACATTGTTACAGCAAGAGGGACAGAACATAGATTGACAAAATAAAAGAGTATGAACATCTTTTTTAAAAGACGTTAAAGGGCCCCTAATATGCTCATTTTCAGGTTCAAATTTGTACTGTGTGGATGTCCAAAAAGCTCTTTATTTTTCTCTTACTGCCTGTGCTGCAGCTCCTCTTTTCACCCTCTGTCTGAAACCAGAGCCCAGTCTGTTGTGATTGGATAACCGCTAATATATGTCTTGGCCTATAGCAACATCTACAATGTGTTGGAGCGCTAGCCAATAGAAGTGTGAGTATAACAAAGTGATGTCATTAAGTAAGTAAACAAAAGGGTTTCCAATCAAGGCATTTCAGACAGGGGGGAGTGAAGGGAACTTTGGGATTTTAGCCCTTGCATAGCATTTACTTGCACAAAAACCTAAATAACAAACTACGGGAAATGGAAAATACCCCTAAACATTATAGGGCCACTTTAAAAGAAACATTAACCGGACTGGTGGGTGGAAATGCCTCAGCTAAAAGGCTGTTGGTTATACACCATTGGGTCAAAATAAAAAATAAACTTGTGCTGTTACATCTCGGGTGGGCCGACAGTGTGTTGCTAGTCGTACTGAAGAATAAGAACAACACTTGTATCGCTGCTGTCTCTGTCTGTGTGACTTTCTGCGCTGCTTATGATAGGGCGCTGAAGTAAGTGGTTTTTGCAAGATTTCATGGTTCCATGCCCATTTCTCCGAAACCCTAAATAGTCCAAAAATGTTCCCATTCGACCAAACCCCCATTTGTCAGGGACTCTGTTTTAGCCCCTGTCCCTGCAACAAACAGAGCACACAGGACTTTGCACAATAAAATTGTTGGACCTTCCCGGTTGCCATATTTGTTTTCATACCATGGCAAAGTCATGACAGACTTTCTCATGTTTGAATGGATCACTTTTATATTCTTACTCTCAACTTAAACAAAGATGGCATACTGAGATAGATTTCCGGGTCACTGCCCGAGGATTGAGGATTGAAACTATTGAGAATTTAGAAAAGGGCTTTTTAGAAGGCACTACAGTGTGGGGAAAAAGAGCAAGTCATGCTCTTGCCAGTAGTAGTAACTATTAGGACAATTGTTTTTTTGGAATAATGGTCTTTATGTCCAATGGAACACATTTTGTCTCTGGATAATGGGCCTTTGGGAAACAATAGACAATTCCCAATTTGATTGGCTGTATTGAAATAGGGTAATTTGAATACAAAACTATGGGGTGCCTATATTAAGCAAACACATATTACAATTATTTGTACCATTAAAGGATTATTACAGCGTATGCATGCTGTAGCAGACACAAAAATCCAATTTGATTTGAAAAAGCTGTCAGTAATGAGAAGGGACAAAATCACTGTTCCTTGAAATACTCTCATTTATGATTCCTAGCTGTTCTCTTTGCAACATGTGCCAAATGATTTGCGAGCATTGTATATCTTTCTGTAAATGCGCTATCTTGTCTTAATAAAGTGTTAAGCAACATTAATACCTAAGGTAGTAAGTGGTCCATGTTGACACCCTCTCTCACAGGCAAGGGCTCACATATACATTTGCATTCTAAGTGCTTTAAAATCATTTATTTTAGTTGACATTCATTTAATGGTCCTGGACTATTGATAGAAATAGCAGAGGAGGGAGGTGGGAAAGAGGTGTGAGGAGATAATTAACAGATAGATAATTTCCCATTAGTGTTTATTTTAATGATGTACGATAATCGTTACGCAAAAAGGTCAAACCTGCAAGAATTAAAGACAGAGAGAGTAACACTTTCTGTACTTTGTTGTAACTTCTAAATGAATTTGACTTTTCTCCTCAAGGAGCTTTTTCTATGTTAAAATCATTTTATTGACGAGCGAGGCGGGCGCAAATTTGAAAGTCAATATTTCTCACCTTGCGAACATGATGGGAAAGTTCACGTGTCGATTCAGATTAAGCAAGGGGATGCTTTGCTTAATTACCATGGATACGCCACTTACTTTGGAAAGTCAGATAAGTCACACCCGATTTGAGAATGTTGACTATTTCAAGAAGTTGCTTTTATAGCTTTCAGTTCTGAGCAATATTGATTCAATCCCTCTCGAAACATAATGAACTTGCGCGTTCTCCCACACTTTGCCTGTAGAGCGGCTCTGAGTCATGCAATTAAAAGCTGAAAGCGGAGCGGGCCTGGCTGTGTGTTCCAGGGAAAAGGGCACCATTAATTCAGTATGCATCGTGTGGTGTGGCACCAGAGGCAAGGCAAGGCAATTTTATTTATATAGCACTTTTCAGCACGTGGCAATTCAAAGTGCTTTACAGATTAAAAGCAAAAGATATTTAAGAACAAATAAAGCATACATACATTATTAAAAACAGGCATTTAAAAACAGGCATAATAAGCAAAGGTAATGAAATACATTAAATAATAAACACAGCAGGTACAGAATACATGACTAAAAAGGCATACTGTAGTGTGAGTATGGGCAGCTCAATTAAAAGCAGCGGCAAATAGGTGCCGTTTTTAATCTGGATTTAAAAATAGGAATTGTTTCGGCGGACGTGCGTGATTTAGGCAGTTTATTCCAAATTGTTGGGGCATAATAACTAAAAGCTGATTTTCCATGTTTAGTGGTTATTCTCGGAACAGAATAACCACTAAAGAGGTGTTCTATTTCTTTTTTTTTAGGAGTACAGTATGTAGAGGCATATCAATACGCAGAAAGAAGTCCAGTTGATTTAACGTC
>NW_011369044.1:0-1312 GCF_000735185.1 Notothenia coriiceps | reverse complement strand
GACTGGAAGCCAGTGCAATGATCTCAGAACCGGAGTGATGTGATCCACTTTTCTAGTGTCAGTGAGTACTCGAGCAGCAGCGTTCTGAATCAGCTGCAGCTTTCTGATAGATTTTTTAGTGAGCCCTTTTTTAGTTTTTTACTCCTTGATATATTCTTCAGGTGGTAGTATGCAGACCTAATAACTGCTGTAATGTGACTGTTAAAATTCAGGTCTGAGTCCATCACTACACCTAGATTTCAGGTTTACGAGTTACTCTGTAGTCTGCCGACTGGAGCTCTGCGATTACTTGTAATCGGTCCTTCTTTGCTCCAAAAACAATGATCTCAGTTTTTTGTTTGTTAAATTTGAGAAAGTTCTGAGTCATCCAGTCATTGATGTGCTCAATGCACTTGCTCAGTGCACTTGTAGGAACTAAACCAATTTAGAGCTGTTGCTGAAACTCCCACCCAGTTTTCTAGACAGTCTAGCAATATGTTGTGGTCAACAGTGTCAAAGACTCAATACTGGACAATTGAAGTAAGACTTCCTGTCAGAACAAAATCACACCTGCTGAGAAGGATGTTCCTATTTATCCATAGTGTGTAATTAAACAGTGGCGGCGGGTACTGCTGCTTCTAGTTGAAATTCAGTAGCACTAATATGCTATGACTCAAGTCCTTTCTGCTTATATACAAAATATCTGCCAAATTTCAGCGTGTTTATTTTTTCTTGTCTTTAATCAGGATACTGACACCATAACCCTGCATACAACCCTGCTTCGCTCTGTAGAGAAGCATTATTTGTGATATTCTGATATCTGATCATCATCCAGACTCTCCATTCCAGAATCAAACACCATTTATCATAACATATCAACATTGTGATATACGTGTGTGTGCGTGTGTGTGTGTGTGGTTGTTCAGACTCACTTGTATCCCTGCGACCTCTTCCTGCGGCTCAGCCCGAATCGTCGCAGCAGCTCGTTCCTGCGCAGGAAAACAAAAGCACCCAGAGCGAGGAGAGGAAGGACGAGGAAGAAGAAGACCAGCAGGCCGTCTCTGACTGACGTGTCTTTATCTGAGGAGCAATCACAGACACAGGTTATAACAACCTTGAGGAGGACAGAGCGAGTCAGACGGATAGGTTTAGAAGTTAAAGGGGCCCTATTTTGTGTTTTCCCTTCCCTCTAGTCAGTCTAGTGTGTTTTATAGGTTTTTGTGCATGTAAATGGTCTGCAAGGACTACAATCCCAAAGTTCCCTCCAGAGGGAGTTTCTCTCGTACACACCCCCCCCTGCCTGAAACACCTCCATTGGACTCCTTTGTTTACT
>NW_011369043.1:420-4650 GCF_000735185.1 Notothenia coriiceps | reverse complement strand
GTGGACGTGATGACTTGTAGTCGTCTCATTTAGACACTTGTTAGCATCCACCATTTTTTTTATTCACCAGTGGGGTATTTACTGACGTATTTTATGTCGCAAAATAAAAATCTCTTCATCTTGTGTTAACCACAGACCTTATTTCAGGCTAACAACCATAAACACGTTCAAAACACCATTTACTCTGAGACGAGGGAGGATAGTGGTGCAGAAATGAGTCCTAAAATCCTGTTACTGGGTTTTAGGACTCATTGCATCACTAAGGTGAAGTGTCTGGCAGGCAAGCAGAACATACCTGGCGGACGTAGGCAGAGCCTGGGATGGTGAAGGTCTCTCCGTGGATGTGGAAGGTCACATCAGGCAATTGGCCAATGCTGTTGCAGTTGACCAAGTACTGAAGCAAAAGAAAAATGGAGGAAAGAGTTACATGTTTTTTTGTACCGTTCTTTCAACAAGAAGAAGCTACGGGAATATCCTTTAACATTTGGGCACTTACGTCTCCGTTGTTGTTGGTAGCTCCCACTTTGCTGTTGATGTTGTGATGCTACTGAGGTCCAATAATCAGAGAAGTACCGGTGTCAACGATAGCCTGGCAGCCGCCATTACAGGCCACAACCTCACCATTGACAGTAACACTGAAAGAGAAACAGAACAGCATGCATCAGAACACTTTTAGAGATTTCTGGAGGACTTGTGATGCTGTGTTTTTGTTTCTTTACCTGTCCACTGTGATCTGCCAGTACAGGTCGCGGGAGAGGGGGATCCAGGAGATGGAACCAGAATAATGGTTGGGGTCAACGCCACCAAAGGTCACCACACTGCCTTGCTGAGAGTCACTGCAAAGACAGGAGAGAACATCATTAATTAATTATTTTATTTTGTTTACTTTATTATTTTATTTTCAGTTTATTTATATTTTGTGTGATCCTTTTATTGCCTTTCATAGATGCAGTGGTGGGAACTAACTAAGTACATTTACTCAAGTACTGTACTTAAATACAACTTTGAGGTACTTGTACTTCACTTTACTTGAGTATTTAAATGTAATGCTACTTTCTACTTCTACTCCACTACAATTCACTACATGCATTTAATACCTTTAGTTACTTTACAGATCTATATGTGTACATATGTATGGGTAGAATTTTGTTTATCTGTGTGCGTATTTAATTACGGAATTATCTTTTTTTAACTAACAGGAGGGCTACCTCTGTATTACTCATTTTGTTTGTTTTTCGGATGTATAAACTGTTATAATTTTTGAAATAGTAGAATAAATGATAAAAAATGAATTTAGAAAATGAAAAATTGTCAGGAAATCAGTTGCTATGTCAGTATAGAGCGGTGCAGGGATGATGTCTTTTTGTAAGCCGACTTGGAAGTTAGCATCCCAAGTTAGCCTCCCTCAACAAAAAGCTAATGGGAATTTTGGAATATTGCAGAAAATAGGATACATGTTTGTGATAATGACATGTTTTGATAGATAATCTCCACATATTAACAAAACTTTATGAAGACAAAAGCTAATGTAAGGCTATATCGATAAGCTAACGTTGGCTAATGTTGGGTGTCATGAAGTTTAGTCGTCACTTGTTAGCAAACGCCATTTTTAAATCCACCAGTGGGATATTTACTAATGTATTTTCTGTCGTAGAACAAAACTTGAAAATCCTTTCCAACCAAAAAACATTTTAAAAAACCTTCAAGACGAGGAAACAAGAAGTGGTTAAAGATGACTTATTCAATGGTTTTAAGACTCATTCCTGCATTAGTCCTCTAGATTGGATGATAGAAAGTTATTTATGTGCTTACGAGCTCAGGTACACGGAGAACATGTCCTGGTTGACCAGATTCTCACTCATCATGTTGTCGAAGACGGGTGTAGCGCCGGATGCAGCCAGGCGAGGGTACGCCAGGCCGAGGATACCGTCAGCGCGCATGTACTGCATGAAGGGAGCTTCAGTCTGACTCAGGCCGATGAGCTGGTTCTTCACAGCGAGTCCACCCACCTGAGAAACACAGCACAGGGATTAAAAACACTCTCAAACTACAACAGGATCATTTGATTTAGCTAATCAACAGAGATGGCAAAAGTACACACATCCTTTACTCAAGTAGAAGTACAGATACTCGTGTTTAAAAATACTCTGGTGAAAGTAGAAGTACTGACTAAACTTCTTTACTCAAGTGAAAGTAAAGAAGGCTTTGAAATGTACTTCAGTAAAAAGTACCCATAACTAGCAGCTGTTTTAAAGAGTACCTGACCTCCCTTTATATTAATAGAACAATAATGTCATTGTTAGCTAATGAATGTTTCCATGCTGAACAACGGCAACATGACAACGTTTTCATTGGTCCCTCTTCTTTAGAGAAGACCAGGAAATGATGGATACACGGATCGTGTTCAAATCAATAGGCACGCAATGACTCTAAATAATAATGATCACGCCACCAAACACACATTCAGACTAAAGGAACCAGCCTGTTTGGAAAATGTGAGAAGTAGAAAGTACAGGTATTTGTGTTCAAAATGTAAGAAGTAAAAGTAAAAAAATCGTCAGAAAAATAAGTAAAGTATCGATACCAGAAAAAATATACTTAAAGGTCGGGTAGGTAATTCTTCCTCACAGAGCCCCTCCTCCAACACACACGAACACGCACATGACCAATGAGTGCACGAGATAAGTTTGTGCACAGATGGAAGGCTGACAGGCAGGTAGGCCATCCAGTTACTTTAGCCGGCTCAGATGATTGGTCGTGCTTTTTACAGCGCCACGGCTTCCACAGATGACATTTTTTTATGGATTTTTTGTAAAAGCACTTCAGATATTCGTTGCTATCAGCATTCCATGGAATATATCAAAAAGTGTATCTCGAGCCGGTTTCTCAAACTTACCTACCCCACCTTTAAGTACAGTAACAAAGTATTTGTACTCCACTACTTCCCACCTCTGCTAATCAAGTAAAAAAGGTTGTGCAACACATACATAGGACACTTCAGCCCAACAGATATTCAGTGTACCTTCATCGTTAAACAAGTGAACTGTGAACTCATTTTCGAATATATAGTGTTACTAATTTCTTTATTTTCTTACGGTCACAGTGTCGTATCCGAGGAATCCGGTCATGCTGCCGGTGCCGTAGTGGATGCTGAGAGCTTTGCCGTTATTTCTGAAGGTGCTGCTGGTGCTGGGGTTAAACTTATCGTGGTTGTCTAGAAAGAACAGATGTAGGACAAAAATGTTAACAATGCTTGTCTGATAAAGTGTATATTTGTGAATTTTGTTTGAAGCAAATTACATAATTGAAAAGTAACTCTTAACTGTCTTGACCTCTTGTTTTCAATCTAGTTTAATGGACTGCCAATATTAACCTATGATCTGCAGTCTAGACTTTCAAACCACCCTAACAAAAACTTCCTCAGAACATCCGAGATAAGAGCTGTATAATAACAAGACAAAATGTGGACATTAAAGTGGTCAAATTACGGGAATTTACAATCTTTCCTTTGCAGATCTTTGACTAAACAACTCGCTCTGGATGCCTAATCACAATCATACTCTCTACTAAAACATGTCTCAAGACTACCGGGGTTAAACGTGTCCTGGTTGTCTAGAAAGAACAGATGTAAAGACTAAAAATAATTGTTAAATGTTTGCTGATTAGGTGTTTATTGACAATAACATATTTTGCAGTGAGTGCAAAGTCAAGTAACTGAAAAAGAACAGTTAGTAATCTTGACTTCTTTTTTTCAATTTAATATATAAATGGAATATTAATCTTGTAATCTAGATACTGGAATAACTAAACGGAGATTTCCACTGGTGAGATTACAACTCATGTTTGTCAAGATCTTGGTTTTCGTGTTTTATTTTGAAACTTTATTCCCCATGTCTGTTTTGACTTCCTGTCTTTGTGGGTTTTCCCGCCTGTTTTGTTTGACTTTCCTGGAGTTATTATGGCGCGTTTCCACTGCAGCGGGTAGCTCGCTTTAAGCGTGCCGAGCCGTGCGGGGCCCGTTTTTGGTTGCGTTTCCACTTGGCCTAGTACCGGCTAGCCGCTGGCGGGTCCTAATTCACAGTTTTTCTGGCCCCATAAAATCGTGGTTCTAGGGCCGGGAACAACCAGGCCTGAGTCGGGCTGAGTATGCTAAACTAGAGAGAGAATCGCTGTCAAGGGGGCTACAACTACAACAAAATGAACATATTTGACCGTGATTTAATTGTAATA
>NW_011369043.1:0-394 GCF_000735185.1 Notothenia coriiceps | reverse complement strand
ACGTTTCAAAATGATGCCGAAGTAACAACATACTGATACCGGTTAGTAAAAACCATGAATTAAGGCTTTGACAAGTCTGCAGACAGACGGCAGGCGAGAACACCCTTTAAAATGCGTGTTTTCTGAATGGAGATCGGCTAAGCTAACGTTGTATATGCTCCGACCGTCCACACTCACAACAACGGCCTACAGACATAAATAAACCAGCGACTGTATTCTCCATGACACAGACTTGTTTAACTTTTGTCTAGTTTCTGAACAGATATGAGGGGCTGTGAGCTCTGAGTGCTAACAGCTAACGGCTGATGTTGGTGTTGTGGTTTCGCATAGTTACTGCTAATGAAAACACAGCATAAAGTGAGCCTGACATACCAAGGCCTAACTATACCGTACT
>NW_011369042.1:0-1806 GCF_000735185.1 Notothenia coriiceps | reverse complement strand
AGGAACTACAGCACGGTCACATGACTTCACGTCACCACCGCTAAGCTAAAGGCGGCTAATGTTGGGCTATAAAAGAACTACAGCACGGTCACATGACTTCACGTCACCACCGCTAAGCTAAAGGAGGCTAATGTTGAGCGTGGTGACGTTTAGTTATCTCATTTCGACACTTGTTAGCAGAACCACCTTTGTAGTTGTAGCAATCTAGTTTAACACATTTGATTAGGTAACTAAAGTCAATCTTGGCACAAGTAGACTTTGAGCTAGTCAATGATGTATATTTTTTACACTCAAAGAGTTGGATGTTCTCACCAAAAGACTCGACTGAATTGTGAGCAGCTCGATCAGATATTAAAAAATAACTTCTTGCATACTTTCTACAACGCCAATCCACTACAACACCCGTTCTACTCTCAAACACCAAGTTTCAGGAAAATGCGGTGGTCATTTTTACAAAATCCTTCTCCCAAACCGACAACTCCAACCAAAGCTTTTTGGCGAAGATGAAATGCAAAGGTACAATTAACAGAAGCACAATTGTCTTGTGTTTTACGCCCCTATTCCTCTAGAGACCCCTTTGCTTCATCAAGTTTACCATGTTACTTAATATACTCACAGAAAATACAGTCATTCTTTCTTCAGGAAATGTGTTTTTTCTATCCTGGATGTTACATATCATTTGCACACAGCAACTTAAACAATTCAATCTGATTCAGAAACTATTTGACCGTCAACCTTTACTGTTAGTATCCCCAATTAAGGGCGACTGAAACATTTGTATGAACCATGACGTCTACAATGAGCAATAAATAAGTAATCCTAGAGTAATTGAGCAGCTACCTGTTACACCCTGTTTAACTCCTCTCTGACCCCCTCTTCTCTTGTTCAGAACATGTTTGTGTGTTTGCTCCGTGGAGATGATTTGTGGTGTTCGGAGCTGTAATGAAACTGTGATGTTTTTTCTGAAAAAGCCACAGCGATAAGGTCCTGTCTCCGTCTGGGAAGGAGCCGTCTGCATCAATAATTCATATCATGACTATTATGAGACGTGAATTATGAGCTTGATCTGGTAGCCGAGGAGTGGAGGAAGGTGTGTTTTGTTGATGAATGGATATCCAAACACTGGACTCTGCTTTCCTGGAATTTCATGACATAAAACCAGCGTTAAAATGCAAATATGGGAGGAAGTTGAAGTTATATTGCAGATAATTTAGAAGCTTCACTAGCAGTTGTGTTGCTGTGGGAATCTGAGCACTTGTTGAGGGATAAACGAGCATTTATGTCCCTCTTTTCCCCAGCTGGGAGTTTCCTCAGTCACTCTACAATTACCAGCTTCTCTGATTATCCTGAATCTGCTGCATGACACCCAACATCTGTCCCACCTTTGCTCCAGCAAAACTCAATTTGATTATGTAACGATTGCAAAGGTGAAATAGGCTAGCCTGCCACACAAAACTAATTAACAATCTCAGCGGGGGAACAATCAGATCCAATGTTTCCTCTGGGCAATGTGGACCGTTGCACAACAGTTTAGGTCAAATAAGGCCTGTAAATGAGCCAATTTATCTCAGACAAGACGGAGAGTCTGCAGCTGTCTCTGGGAGGCTGTATTAAGACAAAGTGGTGCTGTTAGCTTAATGCTAACACAGCAACATGCTCCAAATGACAGGACTAACATGCTGATGTTTTGCAGGTTTAGTGTTTTAGTTTAGCCTTAGCATGATAAACGTTAATTAGCATTAAACTCTGCTGAGGCTGGTGGGAAGGTCACCAGTTTTCTTATTATTTTCAAGCCAATTTATCCCA
>NW_011369041.1:2410-5616 GCF_000735185.1 Notothenia coriiceps | reverse complement strand
TGCCTGGACCCCACTCTCTTCCATAAGTGGGTCCAAAAGGACCCGTATTAGAATAAATGTGTTTTTATGCCATGTTTGTCATTTTGGTTAAGAAAAATAACTTGTATAATATTGAGTATTATATTTTGGTTTACACTAGACATATTTTATATTTAATTTTTCACTATTTATATAGACATTTTTTTTTACATTTTGAAAAACAACGTTTTGAACATATCGATGCAAAGATCTCTGCTATTCTGAGACCCTCACAGTATTCCAGTCCCTTTTCAAAACTCATCTCTTCTCCTCTTGTCTACTCATAGCCCACCCCCCATCAATCCATGCCGGTTGATCAAGTTTGATAGTCCTATACCCCCCACCCTAACCTTCCCTTATATTGTAAAGAGATTTTGAGTCCTTGAAAAGCCCTATAAAATATAATGTATTATTATTATTATTATACTGACAGGTATCAGATCTTGCTGTGTAAAATAATCTTCCTGAGAGGTGTAGTCTGTGTGGTCCACAGTGAATGTATTCCTGACAGCAACAGGTGATAAGAATCAAAGGTTCCCATAGGATCCCATAGGAAATGCATGCGGGTCATTTTTGACCCACTTATGGAAGCTTGGGGTAGAAATACAAAAACAACAATTTCTTAAAACGTATAAAATGTAAATAAAAAATTTGAATGGCATGATATCCAAAACATGTTTGTTGAAGAATAGCTGGAATATGAAATGATAAAAAAATGTAATTACGAAGACACTCTAAGGAAACCACCTCACCGGGTCCCAAAAGACCCACTTTTGCATCTAAGGGTTAAAGGATGTGTGTAGTTGCCTTAAAGACAGCAATGGTTGTAACAACATCAGAAAGGATGGTAAAGGAGACATGGCACACAACTACACCGTGTAACTCTGACAAAACAAACAAAGATGTTTAGAAACAGAAACATGGATTGGACGTGCTGTGCGAGCGGGAGGATTTCATTACCTGCCCTGGCGAAGCAACAGAACAGTAAAGAGAAATTGTTCATCCTGTGAATGGTTTGTTCTGAGTTAGTGCTCACTGGAAACAATACTGAGACACAGTGTCAGGGCGTTATGGCAACATGAAGTATTGATACACTTAAATACACAAAGAGCTTTTATATGTGGCTGAAAATAAGTTTCTTAAAGCACTTGATTTTATCGCTAAATTAACATCACGCTGCAAAAATCAACCAAATGAAGGACTGGTTTCAGCTGTATTTTATGGTACTATTCTCCCTACTTTATCCACTACATTTAAGGGCAAAATATTGTACTTTTTGACTTTAATATATTTATATTAAAGCTATAGTTTCTAGTTATTTATCAGTTTTACAAACCTAGAGTATTTCCATGATATTCTTCCACCTCAAAGATTAAAAGGATGCACACATTATATAAAACTATACATAGATTTTTCCTTAATCAACACACAGTAGTTTTTCTGTATGAAATATTTCCTTTATGACTAATATCTCTTTTGTCAAGCCTGCGTTATCTCACAGGTTGTACAGCTCCAGGTGCAAAAGAAAAATGAAAACGTATATGATATATTTTTTAACTTATCTCATGTTCTGTCTTCCCCGCAGAAAGATGAGCTGGACGACATGCCCATTGAGCTGAGCAAGGTGCAAAGTGTCAAGGTGAGGAGTGACGTTTCATATCATTCAAAAAACTGCTCCTAAAATATTTGTATCTGCTCCAATGAACACGTTCTTGCATATTCGTGGTTTGCGGCTGTGGTTTAAACTCATGATGTTTTTGAAAAGGAAACTGTGTTGAGCAATTTTTACTTTACCAGGAACAGTTCCCAGTAATCTAAATCCCTCCGGATAAAGTTAACCATGACCTCTCCATAACAGAACGGCATGTGTGTATTCAGACCTATCGTGTATGGGTCATGCACATGTGTGTATTTGTGCTGTGTGTCATAACTGAATGACCCTCTGGGGATTAATAAAGGGTATTTTGTTTTTATTTCTCTTCATCTGATCATGTTAGAGTGTACTCTGTGTAAATTATCCTAAATCAGAGTTGATGTGATTTAAGAAGGCAGATATCACCCCTAGATACTACAGGATATCAACTGTACAATGAATTCATGAATCACTGTAGAGTCAGAAAGAAGGAGGGCCAAATCACATCAATCTTTAAATGACAGCGGTATGTCTCCACGGACGTTTGTCTCTTTCTCCACAGGTCGTAGCCAAGAAGCGACGTGATCGAGGCCTGCCACGAGCCTTCGAGATCTTCACGGACAGTAAGACTTACGTGCTGAAAGCTCACGATGAGAAGCACGCCGAGGAGTGGCTGCAGTGCATCAACGTGGCCGTGGCCCAGGCCCGAGAGAGGGAGAACAGAGAGGCCACCACCTACCTGTGAGGGAGAACAGAGAGGCCACCACCTACCTGTGAGGGCCTCAGAAACACAGAGTTGGTAACATGACATACTTCTGCAAACAAAGATAACGTTTTTCTTCATCTGTGCACAAAAAAAACCTATCGTCCACTGCCAGTAGCATTACTTTGGTGAAATCTAATCATGTTTGTAGGCAGTACTCTAAATAAACCAGCAATAAGAGACTTGGTGTGTATGAGGGATGTTACCATTACTTACTGTTACATCATGGACTCATCGGTGCATCTGTGGACCATCGAATGTTTTAAAGACTCGAGTTATCCTCTCCTGACTCGACCAGACATGGACATGTCCTCGCTCGAGACACGTCTAAGAGCTTCAATGACTAAACAAACTGTGGACACTGTGGATTTCGGGGTTAATGAAGTATGATGATCGAGATGTGTTTGAGGCCAGAGTGGTATTTAGCACACAAAAAACACACACTCGATAGAAGCATAGACCTCTTAAAGAGTTGAAGCAATAATGTGACCGATCAGTTTCTCTTGATGCAGGACGGAGCGTGTGTGTGTGTGTGTGTGTGTGTGTGTGTCTGTGTCTGCAGTGGGGTTTGAACCGGGTTTGAACCTGTGCACCCCTGAACACCAGCGCACTAGTCCACTGCGCCACAGCCTCCCTGTTTAACAAAGTTAAACTATTTATTATGGTTTTATGCGCGGCCATGAGCGGGACTATTTCTCGGCAGTGACTAATTGTGACATCAGAAAAATGGCCGCACAAATAACCTCCAGTCGAATTTGAAGTTCTTGAGCATTAAATAGAGTCAAGCTAGCG
>NW_011369041.1:0-2385 GCF_000735185.1 Notothenia coriiceps | reverse complement strand
TTTCGAGTCTTCATGCTAAGTTATGCTAACAAGCTTGCTAGCTATACATTTAGCACACAGACGTGATAGTGATAGTGATCTTGAACCAAAAGAAAACCCTGAAATGTTGAACTATTCCTTTACATACCTTTGCTAGTGAGATATGGATGTACATATTCAAACCAGTGTTTTGAAATAGTTTTTATGATGTATCTTTCTGTATTTCATCACTAACAAAAACCCTAAAGTCAGTAAGTGAGAGCTATTATTGAGTTATTCAAACGTCTGAAATGTTTCCTTCATCCTATAAGATTAACATTTAGACCCTGTTTTCTTCTCTTCTACTTAAACAAAGCCCCCTCAGAGTCATGTTATGGTCATATGGTCATATTTATATTCTTTCGCAACTTCAACACTGTATGGACCGAGTTATTTCTGGCCTTCTGAATCAGGAACATCTGCAACGCTTCACTCCGTGTTTACGAGGAGCAGCAACTGTTGCGTCATCGTGGACTTTAAACCACAGATTTCAAAGAAAACATTGAAGTAAATTAGTGGTTTCCTTGTGGATTTAGAAGCTGTTCTAGTTCAGTCACATTGATTTAATTTCAATTCAGGCTTAAACAGTAATTGACTGAAGTGGATATGTAGCAATCTGTTTCCCCATCTTTTTTAAAACGAGTACTTTGCAAATGTTAGTTTTACTGCTTTAACTCCAGTTTTTCCTCTGATTTAATCGGACTAACACGGTCTCAGTTTTAACATCTTTCCCACCTGAAAACTGACTTCCTGTAGCAGTACATACTGTTGAGCATTATTGTGTTACAGATGGAAAGCAATCACAGTCAGTGGCTGCAAATCAATTATACTGTACGTCAGATTTAATTTGCGATCTGGATCCACATCCACATTAATTATAGTAAAATGAAAGGTTCTAAATATATATAAAAGGTGGTCTTAATCTTGACTTGTGTAGCAGATAAGCACTTACTGTGTAGCTGTGTATGTGCAGTCATAACGCTGCCTTTCCCACCGGGTCAGGTTACCTCTGTTTGTGCTTTCGGTCCCTTCCCCTCATCACACCGGAGCTAACATGCATCTGCTCTTATAATAGTATTTACTCTACGCCTCTCCTTTGATTACATTTTGATGCCTGCCCTCATGGTCTTAGAGTTTAGACCCACTACACAGCTGGCTATGCACCACAACGTAACAGTAAATACATGTAACATCATTTTAACACGTTTTTTTAGCTTCGTCCAGTATTGTGACTACAGGGATGACATGTTGGTTAATCTATCACTTGTGGTCCTGACTGAAGTAGCTCAACATCTGTAGCATTAACATTTAATTTTGTGAGGCAAGGGAAATCTATTTATATCACATATTTCAACAATGCAGTTAAAAGTGCTTTACAAAAACATTAAGACATAGAACAGACAGTCATAGTCCCAATAGGATAATCCCTCTGACTTTTCATTTATCGCAATTGTTTTGTCCACTACTAGTTATATGACCATTACCTTCCCGCTAGCCTCAGCATTCCTTTGTATTTACGTCTAAATCTAACATTTCAGCGTGTATAAAGACAGCTGGATACAGCGTTGGAGGCGGGGCACTGTTCATTCCTGTGAGAGTCGCTCTGTGTCTCATGAAGCCAAAAATGAAATGAATGGAGATACTAAAAGTACCATGATCATCTGGGGTCTGGATTCTGCTTTTTTAGTGTTTAACAACTTTTAGGACCCTCATTTAAATGAGTGCTACTTAAGTGTTCCTCCTAGGTAGTAGATGTATCTATTTAAATATGTGTAAGCCAATGGGACTTCTATAGTTTTTGTTAGGGAATAATTTGCTTAGGTATTCAACCTTCGACCCAGTTCATCGTTTTCTCCTCTCAATGTCTCCTTTCCCGTGGCATAGGTCTCCGGCCTTGGGTATAGCTGCTATCTCTCTTAAGGAGGAGCAGCTTGGGCACATTGTTGTTGCCAGTCTATGACAGAGCACAAGCCGCCATGAGGTAGTTTACTGTTCAGGGACGTAGGTTCCCTGGCGCACATTCTTTCCTATGGACGACAGCTCTAGTTAGATTCAGGGTCCATAATTGTTTAGTCTCACTGATGAAGAATGTTGATTATTACACTCTGAACTAGTTAAAACCTCGAGCTACAGAAAGAGTTCTTCAGAATTGGTTTGGCAACCGCTGTGTCAACTCGTGACACTGACACACCACCTGTTTTGTCAATTCTCCGGCCGTAACTCCAAATAAACCGTCAGTGTTTGCCATCAAAGCTCCAGCTCTCCTCGTGTCTCTCCGAGTCCTGACTCTCCATTGCTACAGAAGTTTCCCCCACAGTTTTATATACACTGTAGCTATGTGCGAATGACAATAAAAGCCTTGAATCT
>NW_011369040.1:3173-7788 GCF_000735185.1 Notothenia coriiceps | reverse complement strand
TCTTCACCCTCTTCATGCAAGAGAAGCCTCTCTCACATGCTGTGGTACTGACAGCCATTGTTAGGTAGATCTGGGCAAGATGCCTAGGTTGTTAAACTTGGTCTGTAGATAACCTCTCTAGAGTATTTCCAGGAGAGTGTCTGAAGGGCCCATTCCGCATTCTTGCCCAGATTTTATAGAGCCTGTGCTCTCCCAACACCTCAGTGACTGTGGTCCCCTCACGCACCAGGATGCTCTGGTAATGGTGGCACAGGGACTCAATATTTGCTCGTCCATGGAGGACAAAGGCTTCTTTGGACTCATCTGAGTTGTCCAGTTTTGGCCACACATTATGATCAAGAGCTGAGAATGTTTGCACAATGCTCTCGGTAGACAGCAGGTCTCCCAGACGGCTCTCAATATGTTTGGCAAGCATGTCTGTAATTTTCTTCCTGTTTGTAGCCAGTGTGTCTGTGGTGGTGTTTTTTTAGCTCTACCCCTCTATAGGTGCCATTCATTGCATCAGCCAACATCTTCCTTTGCTGCTCTCCGGGCTCCAGACACAGCTCTGTAAGGCCAATGAGGCAGGCCTCAATGTATTGCACTGCTTCCCCTGGCGTCAGATTATCCTGCTGAAACTGGAGGCTCAGTGCCTTGAGAAAGTCCAGTGTATCCAGCAGGAAGTGCATGAACTGGACATTGGTGTGGCTTTTGAGGTAGTGGAGGATGTTCTTTGCCCTTCCCATCACTGCAGGTGAAGGTCGGGTTGTCCTCTCTGGGCTGACCTGGTCCTCAAAGTGGGCCACAAAGATTGCATAGCTATTACACAGGATCTGTGTTGCCTTGTGGATGTAGGGCAACCACCTGGACCCCTTCAGGTTTGTAGGCTTGAGGACCTTCTCCCCCATTATATCCTCAGCTCCCTCAGTGCCTTTGGAGAGTAGTGGTATTGCTGATGCAAATGTTGCAGCACGTCCTGCAGCTGCTTCAGCCTCTGATTCTCTTCTATTGAATCCACCACACCTAATTCCAGCCTGTGTGCCAAACAGTGTATTGCAAGCAGGTGTCAATCTCTTCCTTCAGCTTTGCAGCCACACCATTCCTCTTCCCCAAATTGACAGCCGCACCATCAGCGCATAGGAAAACCACCTTTTCCTTCCAGTTATCCAGACCTGCTTTTACAAACACTGTCTGTACTGCAGAAAGTACACCATGTGCGTGTTTGACATCCTCAATGCCAAGGAAGGACTGAACCACTCCTCTCTCCTTATTGAAGAACTTGACACAGACAATCTCATTCTCAAGGTTCCCAGTATCAGTTGCCCCGTCAATCATCACACTGATATAGCCTGCATTCTTTAGGTCAGAAAGCAGTTGCTCCCTCTCCACATTGTAGATATCAATTGTGAATCTGAAGGTAAAAAAAAGGGAATTTCATTAATAATGAAGGAATTGTAAAAAGTTAATTAAATAGTAAATTTGGAATGTATTAATGTATTTGTGATTCTCACCTTAAACATGCCTTGTCTGACAAGTAACAACTGGTCATGTTGGAGCCAGTCCTACTGTTGAGCTGCACCAGGTCCGGAAAGTCAGTAAATGGCTTTTCTTTCTTGACAACATAGTACGCTGTATGAAACATATTCTCCATTTTATCCTGGAAACCTGCATCTATTTCACCATTAACATGAATCCCAGCTAACACAGCGGGTGTTTCGATTGCTGCCTTCTGCCTCCTCACACACACCTGGTGTGAGATGCTTTTTTCATGCGGGTCAAACCCTGTGGAGCGTTCTGCTACCTGGCCCTTGAAGAGTGGAGAGTCCCTAAACAATCAGAAAAAATCTGCTGCTTAATTATCATATGTAAATAGCGACTATTACTAGCTAGGCCTACTATACATTTCTATAAAGCAATTGTTCATATTTGGTTTATTAAAATAATGATATTGTGGTCATTGTTAAAAAGGAGGATGACATTTCTGCTATTATTATTATTATTTTTATAATGCGCTTTCTGCCTTCCTGTCATTATCAGGAGTTACACATATGGCATATGTAATAGCCTAGATTAGATAACTTATGGCACATGTCCCTATAGTAAATACCTTTTATATTTTCTACTCTTCACTTACTTGTCAGAATAGGTCGGCATTGATTTACAGAGAACCGACAAAATACATATTCAAGCCAACTCCAACGACCAAGCCAGTGTGGCTGAAACTTTCTCTCCCTCTTCTTCTCATACTCCCTGTCACTCTCCTTTGACTCCTCCGGTGACTTTCAGTTATTTAAGAACTGATTTTTGCCCGGCGCTTGGCCGGTTACTGGTGGTTTTAAAAACATGTTGCCGAATGGTTAGGTGGCGCGAAAGTCTAGTGAAGGAGCACCGTAGCCTATTCGCACTGCGCGCACACGGGAGCCTGCTTTCGCTGCGCTCTACTCCGCAACAAACAGCTGCGGAGTAGAGCGCGATGTTGTAGCGTTAATAAACGAAGCAATCTAACAAAATTGTTTGTCAAAATAACAATACCACAGAACAATGTGAGTGTATGTCTTACTGTTTTTAGTGGCCCGAGCGGGCAAGCGTAAAGTACGTTATGCTGGCCCGGGGGGGTCTAAATAGTGCCTCCGGGCCAGCGGGCCATTTATAATGTCGAGCCCTGCCTTAAGTTGTGTCGCTATGAAGTGTTTTCTTAATTCGTTGTCTAACAGGACACAGGAGAGCCAGGATGGTGGCGAGGGGAGATCGGGGGCAGAGAGGGTGTCTTCCCTGACAACTTTGTAACCATGGTGTCTGATGCAGAAAAAGAGGTAAGTCTTTGCAAAGCTATCAAATCTTATAGTTGAAGATTCTTAATTCTGAGGGTTTGCTCTTTTATTTGTTTATTTTCTGCAAATATATTTGTGTTTAGGACTTATTATAATTTAATGATATCAATGTTTGCTCTGTGAAGTTCTGATGGACATCTTAAGCTATTTTCTGACATTTTACATATCAAATTGTAACAAAATAATGACAAAAGATACTAGTTGAGGGCCTTTAAAGAAAATTAAACATCCTAATTGTAAATATGGAACATGTCTATAAAGTCCCTCTACAAATGGGTAGAAAATGAAATACTAAATAACTCAGACGTTGTAAACTACAGGACCTGACGGTGTTTTAAATCCTCACATGCACATCACAAAATATAAGACTGATAGGAGGTTACAGTGTCATTAAAAACGGGTTTCATAGTGACAGCTTGGCAGATTCCAGTCTGAATAAATTATCATTGTGTGACAATAGAAGGTTGTTTGCACATCGGTCAAATTATCATTCAAAATAGGGCAATTATGTTTCTCGAAACGTCTTTGAAGGAGAGCTCTAATTATCTGTTCATCATGAAATGTTATGTGCCGGTAGCGGGCGTTTATGTCTACAATGCTTTGACCCTGTAATGGTATGGAAATTGGAACGACTTCTTTTTACAAAACAGTATTCATAGACTTAAAGTAGTCTTACATATTCTTTGATTATGTATTCTTTCCTCTGATAATTGAGTAAACTAGACACGCACATATATTAAATGTAAAAAAATGTTTTATATACCTATAGAAACTGGAACACTATTCTTGTGTAAATTCTTAATAGTAAGCCTGCAATTCCATTAACCTCAACTTAATAAAGGAGCAGTTGTCTGATGTCGCACAACATCAACACACTTTGTAGAGCATATCTGCCTCTATTTAATTAAAAAGGTACACACTATCATATAGTAAAAAACGTTTCTGCATCTAACGGATCCACACTATCATATAATAAATCCTGTACTGCATGTAAATATATGTCACCAATGTAATTATGTACCTGGCTACGGTAAATCACTCTGTGTGTTGATAATCTCCTCTGCACAAAAGCGATTGGTTATTTCTTGGTCTAAAGTGTCGAAGAAACATCAGTTTGTCAGTCAGCCATGCCCCTACTTGCACTTGGCGTCATGCACGTGGAGGTCGGAAGTTTTCAATCCTTACCAAAACGTTCCAATTTGGCTGAAAAAGCAGCATTAATCCAGTCCTCACCCTGCTAAACGAATCTCTAATCTAACATACAGCGTACTTTACATTCAGATCGTCTTATTTATAATATTAAATAAAACACATTAAACATAGCTTACATCACACATCCGGTAAATATGGCTCTTAAAGATTAAAGTTTTAAAGGCTTTATTTATCATAAGCACAATATTTGCTATGTAGTTTTGTGCAATACAAACTTGATTGTCAGACAACGATGCAACATATGATATACTTAAAATAAAAATAATGGACATAATATGAGTGCAATACAATTCAAGTCTGTTGCAGGAATAAAAAAAATATTGACATATAGAATAGCATAAGATAAAGCAGAATTCAAACCAAATATTTTAGTAGAATAAATACTGTATGCTGTAATAATACATATTACATACATACATACATACATACATACATACATACATACATACATACATACATACATACATACATACATACATACATACATACATACATACATACATACATACACACACACACACACGTACCTGTTTTACCATGTTTCATGTCAACATTAACCACAGTTCTCCTTTTTACACATTTCTGTACCCCCT
>NW_011369040.1:0-3145 GCF_000735185.1 Notothenia coriiceps | reverse complement strand
CCCCCCCCCCCTCTTAGGAGAATTCATCCTCAAAAAACACACTGGATGCTGCACTAGGTCAGAAACCAGAGGAGACTGTGAAGTCCACCGTAGACTTACCACTTTTGGACAAAATGTCCTCTCCATTAAAGGCAGCTCATTGTGGAATAGCCTCCCAACTGAGATACGGGATTGTCCCACTCTCAATAGCTTCAAAGGTCAACTCAAAGAATGGTTGAGAAACAACCAGATGTGTAATCACCGCTAAATGCACTTTAACACAGGGGTACCTCCTCTTGCACTTTATGCATCTCTTGTATCTTCTCTTGCACTTTATATGTCTTTGCTGCTATATTGTCCTACCATGTAATAAATACTTGTGTATGCTGCTCTTGCGCTTTTGCACTTTTTGCACATCATGTATTTGTTTTTGCTATGTTTGTAAAATGTCATTTTCTTAAATGTTTTATGTGAGGGACTGCGGATGGAAATGAGCTCAAAGCTAAACTTGGCATATTTACACTTGACACATTTTATTGTTTTAAGTCTTCATTGATGTGCATTGTCCCTGCTAAATAAACTATTAAAATACACGTGTTTTTTTTCAAAAGGCTTCAGCTCAAAAATAATTGATATGATCAGGCCATGTGAGCGCTCTTTTCTGAATGAAGGCTGAGTGTAATTGCTGTCTTTTGTAAGTGACATTAGCATCCTCTGAGGTTTCATCACAGAAAGTAATTAGTGTTTTTTCCACAGAAAGCAGTAAGTGATTATACTCTGTGTTCTTCTGTTTATATTTTAGACTCCCACATCGAGAGGGTCAGTGAGATCATCTCCTAAGCAGGAGCCAGAAGAGGTGAGCTGTTAGTGCCTCTGATGAAAGAACATCCCTGATTGTTTGTTTCTCCCATCACTCGTGTGTATTCTTATATATCTGAACATCTCAATCAAGAAAAAGACTGGAGACAGGGTCATATGATATAGTGTGTGTAAATTAAAGACAGTTTGGATCTTTTGAAGCACAGTAGTACATCTCTATATCTGTAGTTTTTATTCTTGTTTATTTTGTGTTCTTATCTTTATTTGTTTTTGTTTTGTGAGCTGCGCTGTGTGATTTTGTAGTTCTCTGTACAGCTCTTTGGTCTGGAGGTTTTGAAGTGCTCTATAATAGTGTTGGATTGGATATATTACTTCTCCATAGTCAGTGTTTCACTTAGTAGATTGTGGTCGGCATGCCCCCGGTTTGTTTTGAACAAGTGAGGAGTAATTCAAAGTTAAACATACTTTAGCCCCATAACAAGGCCCACCAAAAATAAAAAAATAAATCACAGTTGAAGTGTATGCTCTATTTATCATTTCACCACTTACAGTTAAATTGCCCCTTCTGAATGGGAACTGAAGCAGGGTTCGTACGGTCATTAAATACCTGGAAAAGTCATGGACATTCAAAATGCAAATTCCAGGCCCTGGAAAAGTTATGGAAAACAATATTTTTCCTAAAGTTTCGGAAAAGTTACAGTAAAAGTCCTGCATTCAAAATGTTCCTCAAGTAAAAGTAGAAAAGTATTATTCAAAATATAGTGAAAGTAGCGACAGTAAAAGTAGTGATCGTGCAGATTGGTCCATTTCAGAATAATATATATGATATGTTTTATAATGATTGATCATGAAAGTGTTCTCAAAGCTGGTAAAGGTGCAGCTAGTTTGAATGACTTTGTATACTGCAGGGTAGCTTGTGAATTTACTCCAGGTGGAACTAAAGTCTGATTTAACACTTGATTATATTTCACACCATTCATCCACATCTGTAAAGTAACTAAAGGGATTAAATACCATTTACCTCTGAACTGTAGAGGAGTAAAATAACAAAGTAGCAAAACATTGAAATACTTAAGTTAAGTCCAAAGCATGTCAAAATTGTACCCACGTATAGTACTTGAGCTTATGAAGTTAATTACTTTACACAACTGCCTATAAAGATAGAAAGACTAAGCCTTGCACAGAGGCATGAAAATACATTTTGAAAATGCTCAACAGTGCTGCCAAAATTATAAACTGACTGCTACACAATTAAAATAAATGCTTTTATATATTTATATTAGATGTGACTCTTTAGCGTTTCTGTTATTATTAACACTGCTGCTTTAGTTGTTCTGACTGCTAAAATCCTCTGTTATTCCTCATTTTAAAGCCGATATTCCGTGGGGTGGGGGAGCCGGGGGCTCGGATCCTTGTCACCTTTTTCATACAGATGAGTTTGCATCCCAAAGCCTCAGTCACCTTAATTCATGTAATAAAAACATCTCAGGTCAGTAACACTCAAAGCTAAATGTGCAATACCATGTTCAGCTATGTTACTATTTATAATGTTATTGTTGTTACATCAGAAGATGTACATATTGGAATGATTTCTTAACTTACAGTAGGCCATTTTTTACAATGTGTGTTGGAAGGATTTATTAAATTACTATGAATATTGTCATTGTTGAAGGCTTTTAGAGAAGGATGAACTATAAGCCAGAATTACATAACATTTTATACCTAAAAACATAAAAGCCACAATAAATAAATCACAATTATTGTAGTTATTTTTACCTCCCGTATTGCTTTCAACCCACCAGCTTTTATGGTGTTGTTACGTCACTAACTGTAAGCTTTTCACATACAGTCTATGGTCACTCAGAGTAACCTACAGTTAATTTAGCTGCTGGAGAAGAAAGATCAGGGAGGGGAGGGGGGGAGAGAGCTGTGGTTGATGGGCCATTAGTTGTGTAAATACACAGCTGAGAGCTGCCGTTTCATTCACACTGTTTAAAAAACGGTAACAACGGACTATTTTTCTTAGCGGATGCATGTCAATTTAAATCAATACATACAACTATTTTTTAAATCAATAAAAACATTTTCTAAATCCATAAAAGCATTTCAATTAATATTGGGAGTCATGTCGTTACTTTGTTGAGAATGTGGCCGTGTAATAAGCGGGATAATTTGCAGCGACTTGTTCCTTATGGGGAAAATAACACCCGTCATGCAGATCAGCAAGATCCCTCGCTGACACATTGGGATCCTGATCTGCCGACGAGGCTCCATTAAAATATAAATATGTTTTGTGAATTACTGAGTTTAGGCACGTTAATAACGTTGTAATGAAGTTGAATACAGT
>NW_011369039.1:0-1777 GCF_000735185.1 Notothenia coriiceps | reverse complement strand
ACATGATTTTGTTTTGCAATAAAACAACCCGATGGACACACGATAAAGGAAATGTTCAAATTCAGCTCTGATCGTAACAACATCGGGACATTCGTGAGGGCATCTTAAGCCATCGTATGACTGCCGGTGGAGTTTCTTAGGCTCCGGCAGCAACTTCGTGAGCGGTGGCAAAATCTTTGGCATGCCAAAAAGTTGCCGAAGGACCTTGCGAAGGTTCATTTTCGTGTTGAATTCGTGTGTCAATTTTTCCCTTCGTAAGGCCATCTCGTGAGAGCATCTTGTTATCATCGGTTCCATCGGGAATTCGCCCCGATCAGAGTGAGGGTGAATGCCCGATGGCACCGATGATAACTCGAAGATGACACGATTTGACAAGATGCCCTCACGAGTGCCTTACGAAGTTGCCGCTCCCGAAGTTGCTTTCGGAGCCTGAGAAACTCCACCGGCGGTCATACGATGGCTTAAGATGCCCTCACGAATGCCCCGATGTTGCTACAATCAGAGCCGAATTTGAACATTTCCTTTATCGTGTGTCCATCGGGACATTTCGGGACTAATTAACAATATCATAGAGGGTGTCTTTAAATCCTATTTTTGAGTCCGAAAATCCAACATATTTCATTTATTGTGATATAACTTTGAGAAAAAAGAAGGAAATCTCCATATATTAATCTAAATAATGTGTTATTATCTCTTAAATCATATTAAACTATCTGATTTGTTTCAGACTGTGAGCAGTTTAACCAGTGTGGCACCTGCTCCTTTGAGTCGTGTGCTGTGGTGAAGAACTACACTTTGTGGAAAGTTGGCGACTACGGACAAGTTTCTGGAAGAGACAAGATAAAAGCTGAGATTTACACCAACGGGCCCATCAGGTAGAGTAAGTCTTCCTCCCCCAGTTCCTTTTAATTTATCCAGACACCTCCAGCAGATCTGTTGGATCAAACTTTTGGAAATATATGGAGATTATAGGATTGCGACTTAAAAGGCTTAAAATAAGATGAGAAATCTGAGTTTATATATCCAAACAAAACTTGTATACATATTATATCAATAAAAGACCTTGAAGGAGAAACTGCTTTAGTGACGCTCTGACTGCAGACTCACTGCAGAAAACTGTGTTTGTGGAATTTGGCACTCAGAGTTCCCACAGTTGGTTACAAGGACGCTTTGTGTTCCTGCTTGAACAGCCGAAAGCACTTTGAAAGAAATGTGAAAATCTATTTGCCTCCTTTTTTAACCCAAGTCTCTTTTCACATTTTTATTTATTAACGTTTAAAAATGTTCCCAATTTGAAATCGTTAATGAGTTTTTAATCTTATTGAAAAATAGTGTCAACAAAGGACTTTTTATATAAGGAAATAAAAAGCACCAATTAAATCTTTTTAAACTGAATTTCCCCATGTGGGATTAACGAAGAGTCTTCCTCTTCTTCTTCTTCTTCTTCTCAATTTGATGTTATGTTATAGCCTTAGTTTTTAAGCTTGTGTTCTTGTTCATCATTTTTTATCCCTAGTGTTTATTTACTTCATTCTATTGACTTTCATTTATTGATTTTTGTTGGGGAATAATTTGCCCTCCTTCGCCCTCTGCTGACCAGCCTTGAGCAGCCGTTATCTCCCTTAAGGAGGGGCTGCCCTAGCATATTGCAGATGTTGCCAATTTATGACCGGGCAACTCTCGGTCAGAGATAGTTATTGTTGTGGGACACCTGGAACACATCCTTCTCGGGGTGTAGATGACTCCGAACCATAAGCGACAATTAAAGTTGATTCAG
>NW_011369038.1:0-2790 GCF_000735185.1 Notothenia coriiceps | reverse complement strand
GTCATCGAGTGCCGCCGAAGGACTGTTCCAATCTCCAGCATACTTGGAATTCCACCGAGGCCACATCCTTGGTTTGGGGGTAATTTCGAGGCTGCACATGGGTAGACTTTGCGTCCTTCAAATCCCCACAATGCTTTGCGCACGGACCAATTTCAAAAACCCTTGCGGAGAATTGCTGAACCGACCAGCACACATTTAAATGTAAGTATGTAGTGGCGTAGAACATGTGTTGGTAAATATGTTACTTTGTTGCATTTGTTATCACCAAAAATGTGTTCCGTGAAAGTAAAGCAAGTTCATAATTAGATAGACATCGACATGGTATTTATTTTCGGGACAGTTTATGTTGAAACCGTTAAAGAGAGTGGCACACTTGTTAGCCTGTTCCATTCTTCTTTGTTTTCCGAAGCCGTGGCTTGGAAGTATACTTGCTTCGTTTCTGAAGGAAGTGACTTGGAAGTATGCGACTACCAAGCCAGTATCCTCGCGATTGAGAAACGGCCCATGTGCAGCCTCGAAATTACCCCCAAACCAAGGACGCGGCCTCCGTGGAATTCCAAGTATGCTGGAGTTTGGAACAGTCCTTCGGCGGCACTCGATGACGTAGTATCCTTGAAATATTGGCTTGGAAGCCAGTTTCCTCGCGATTGAGAAAAGGCCTTTACCCCCGACACACCAGGAGGATGCGCAGTGCCGGGCCGGGCCAGCAGCAGCAGCATCGACGCAGCATCACACGTAGCCCACTTCACGCACACTGATGAACGGAGGCAGAGCCCCTGTCGAGGAGGATGCTCTCACCGGCTCAGAAGGGCTTTCTTTCGGGGTTCATTTACCAGGCAGCAGCGGTTTGCTCGTCGGTGCTGGTGTAAAATGCACTGGGGCAGAGCGGGAGTGCTGGTCGGCCTAGCTGATCTCAGCCGCTCGGCAAATGTTTCCCCAGTTTTATTCTAGTAGGCTACATCTTGATTAAAGCGTTATTATTTCCAGGTCAGAATCTCAGTTTCCTGTGCGGCTTGTTTCTACTGAAAATGGCCGGAGATGGCGGCGCTCTGAAGGATATCAATGAGATTAAATCCCAGTTCCGGACCAGAGAGGGCTTCTACAAGCTGCTCACCCTCTCGGACTCGCAGCAGCGGGGCGGGCTGCCGCGGGGTCCCTCAGCCGGAGCCACGCTGGGCCCCGGGGCTGGACCCGGTCCGATACCCGGCGGAGGGGTCGGGCTGCTGCAGGGGCCCGGGGCTGCCGCCGCTTCCTCCTCCAATGCTGCAGCCAACTCCTCTCCAGCGGGCTTCCTGCCTCCGGTCCGGGTCTCCATGGTGAAGCTGCAGCCCGAAGACCCGGGCGAGGAGTCGGAGCGGGTGTGCTTCAACATCGGCAGGGAGCTGTATTTCTACACGTACACCAACATCAAGAAGGTGAGCCTGCTCTCCTCCGCTGTGAGCCCGGATGAGAGGCTGGATGCTCAGGTTTAGCTTAGCATGCTAGTCTGCTCTGCTAATATGATGCTCATTACATTATTGTTTTTAAACCGACGCTCTTTGGCTGCTCGTGCTGCACAGAGGAGGCATCGTGCACATATGAAGTCTCCTTTAATGTACATGCAATGCGACGTGATAGTGTGTGTGAACACAGGGGATGGTGCATGATGCAGTGTCAGTGGAGGCTCCAGTGTAACTTACTACACACAGGAAGCTCTGACTTCACTCCCATTCACATGAAGCCATGTGAATCTCTCCACTGCATTCTGAATGTTGTATGTAGGCCTATACTCTATACATTCACTTTATTCTAGTATTGAGTAAGTATTCATACTTAGACTTCTTAATTATCATCTCAGATACACATTTACAGCCTACTTACTCCACAAATGTGTCTGATAGCTGATTACAGTGGTTCATTCCCTTCCTGTCCAGGGAAGAAAAATATGTAGCGTTTCTGCAGATTCAACTACCAAACAGTATATTTACAAAAGTCAAGATAAGCAAAACATCTGCAGCTGTAAAATATAAATTATACACATTAACACAGCAGTTATATTTATACAAAAATATAACATATAATATATGCTAACATAGGATTTTACTGCATATTGAATACTTTTACTTCTCATAGATTAAGTACATTTAGCAAATAGTGCGTTCTTTTACTTCTAGTTGATTATTTTGATGGTGTTGTATTCGTACTTTTATCAAATCAAAGGATATTTACACTTCTTCCATCAATGTCCTAATGTTAAAGAGATATACTGTAAGAATATGCAGTTTCCAGCACATGGTTTACACTATTGATGATAATAATAATAATAATAATAACTTTTATTTATATAGCGCTTTTCAATAACCCAAAGTCGCTTACAAAAAAAATTAAAAGTACAGAAAGGGGGTGAACAGGCAGAAGACAACATATTGGACAAGAAAATTGAACATGAACATTACATGAACAGGCAAAGGACAACACAGGGGGGGAGCAAGCATAGGACAACGAGCAAAAGACAACATAATGGAAAAGAGGAAAGAAAAAGTTGATGAATGTATGAATAAGAGATGCAGCGTGGGGTGAATAAGAGATACAGCGTGGGGTGTGAGTGAAGTCAGTGGGTTGGGGGGTAGGGTAAGTTGAAGGCTTGGGAGAAGAGGTATGTTTTCAGCTGGGTTTTGAAGGTAGACAGTGTGGGAGAGTGGCGGACAGATTGGGGGAGGGAGTTCCAGAGGCGTGTTGCCAAATGTTTTGAGTCTTGATGGTGGTACTGTGAGGGAGAGAGTGGAGGAGGATCGGAGGGCTCGGGGGGGG
>NW_011369037.1:13228-20728 GCF_000735185.1 Notothenia coriiceps | reverse complement strand
AAACTGCACTGCAACCTTTCTTCTTGTATTTTATTTTTCATTTTTCTCTATGTCAGTCTACCTGTTATTATATTTTGGGTTATTTTAATCTTCTTGGCTTTGACTGATATGATCTAAATGCTTTAAATGTTTTTTGTGAAGCACTTTGAACTGTAATGTGTTATAATGTTCTATTTGTTTATATATCAAATGGCCTTGCATAGTCTGGTCAAGGTCTTAGGTCATATAAAAGACACATTTTAGGAATATTTGTCCAGAACTAAATCAGTAAAAGTTGGTTTTGTAAAGACCAGTTCATATCTAACTACAACCACTCCTAAATTAAACTAATTAAACTACATACAGCAGAAATCCTGTTTGCATTGCCTGTAAAGCGCCTTTTAGCAATGTGAAAAGCCTATTTGTTTTTATTATTACTATTGTTTGTATAAATTAATTTGCTTTTATTGTTGTAGCCAACTTTCTTGTATATCTTTCAATAATAAAAGTTTTGCAAGCAACTAGCATTGAAGTAAATGCTAAACTGGTGCATTTACGTCAATGTCGTCCGGGGCTCAAAATACCTCATCAGCCGAGCCTCGTGATTGGTTTAAAGGTCTCACATTGACGTAACCCTTTAACGTGTGAGTCTCTGCAGTGCATGACATGTGACGAGATCCCCCTGAATATCGATCCCATTCACGTCGAAAGGGAAGAAATGTTCTTAAGCATGATAGTGTCGGACTGCATGAATGAAAAGCTTTTAGGTCTGTCCAATAGATAAAGATGGTCGTCACAAGCACTCGGCCGCAGAAAGATCAAAGGTCAGAAGGTCACTGCGTCACGACAAAAGATGCAACAGTGAAACGTAGAGCAGGCGTTACGATACGTAGACAAGTGACGCAGACACATACTAATAAAGAAAGACTCTAATGGATCCAGTGTGTCTCCAATTAGGCCTTTTGTAAAACTACAAAGGATTCTGTTTCAAAGGTCAAAGACGCACCTTAACACTAGCCCCTTTGAACAGGTGACGCACACAAAGACCGATGGGAAAACCAAAAGCTCTCTTTCAGTAACAGTCTGTAACTCCTCCCTTATGTGCAATTTCATTTTTGTATTGCATTTATTTATTGGGCTCTCCCAACTATAATCTAAAACTGCTTCAGTAACAAAACATGTTGCATCTAAAGAGGGAAAGAGATTTGAAATGATATCACCACTTTCTGAAGAGGTCAGAAGGTTTTTACTTTTTACTGTTTTACTAAACAAGTTGAATAAGTTGAATTTTGATTTAAGTTGAAATGTAATTTACATTAGGATTGATGTGTTATATTGGTCAACAAAAGACGCATCAAAGGTATTTAAAATGATATCCTTACTTCCCTAAGACAATGTCTCTAAAAAAAAAAAAAAAAAAAAAAAAAAAAAAAAAAAAAAAAAAAAAAATAATGCAATGTCTCCAATTTGACTTTTTGTAAGATGAAAAAACGTCTTTACCTCTACGGCTTATATGCAAAACATATTGGATTGTTGTCATCTATTGGGCTCCCTAAGTCTGCCACCATACCAACTGTAGACACAACTACGGAGGTAAAAGGATTTATACCCTTCAATTTGTCCTGCGTGTGTCCCCAAGTTGACTTTTTGTGCCAAAATAATTTCGTTGTGCAAATGATATTCAAAACACATTTAAATAGAAGTCATTTATTGGACTCTCTTAATCTTCTACATTTAGACGTAAGAAACAACCAAGAAGTCAAAAGGGTTTAAAATGTTATCTTTACTTTCCGGACAAGGTGTCGTCAATTAGACTCTTTTTTACTTGAGGTTAAAGTTACTGTTAAGGATTCTTAAAAACGAATATGACTCCCATGCAAAACACAAAATAATGTAAATCAGAGGTCAGAGGTCAAGGCATGTCTTCCTACCTGTGTGTGGGGGGGGGGGGGTGTGCCTTCAGGGTCCCTCGGTGCAGGTAGATGTTGGTCAGCGTTTACTTCCCTCGGTCTCTGCAGGTTTTTCTGGCTACGTGGAGTCTGCAGACAGCTGCTCTTATAGAGACCCACCCCCCCTTCAACCTCCTCCTCTCATCCTCTCTCTTTCTAAAACTCCCTCCTTCATCACTGAGAGGAGGAAGAGGAGGGGGGAGGAGGAAGATGGAGGAAGAGCAGGACGTGAGGCAGGAGGAAAGATTGGAGTTAGGATAGAGAAAGTAAATGGTGAGAAGGAAGGAGGAGAAAAGAGTGAGAGAAAGGGTGATGAAGAAAAATGAAGATGGAAGATGGAGGAGAGGAAAGGGAACAAAAGGAAGTCATTTATCTCTCTTCATTTGTTTTGCTTTTTTTATCTGTATTTTGCCAAATTAAATGGTCACAAGGCAGAACATAATGGGTTACAGTTCAAATAAGAGTATGTTCATGAAAAATAGCTAAATAACTTTCCACATATCATAAAAACGAAGAAAAAAAAGACAATTCTTCAATAATTAATTCACCTTCTGCTTTGCCGGCTCCAGTCCGCATTTCCATATAATGTCTTCCATTTAAAGCGTAATGGATATAATGGGGTGGCCATCTTTATCAACCTTAACTTGCCACAGAAACTGTTTTTGAGCTTTTTAATGAATGGTTGCTAAGTTATAACCATCATGCAAGAATCTAACTATTTTGATTACTAATATTTGTATTTAACCTTTATTTAACCAGATGAAAACATTGAGTCAAAATCTCCTTTACAATGCTGACCTTGCCAAGAAGGCAGTAACGTTACACGTTCTTACACATAACAGACATATCAAATACAGAGCACACAACTAAGTAAACAAAAAGACAGTAAGGTACACTACATATTACTGCAAGAGCAGCTGGTGGTAAGGACCTCAGACAACTTCAATTTAAAAGAGGTTATAGGGACAAGTGCCATCAGTTTGAGGCTTGACTGAAGGTCATTCCGAGACCAAGGACCATAACCTAAATAACACTCATTTTTCCAGCCTCAGTCCGCACAGCAGGTAGCTATAGTCAACAATATGTGTTGAGTACAGCCCAAAAACGGACATTTGGGAATTAACAGGGATTTTTATGAGCTGTGAGAGCAGCTGGTCTGCCTGAAAAAAAAACACATCAGCAATGTTTTTATAATTACTCTAACTGCCTGAACGTAGACACAGGTCTGCACTGCAAGTCTAAACATAGGGTGTTAAATAATAACTCTAAATTTAAATTGTGAGAGCCAAACATGTGGCCATAGCTAGGTAAATAGCCAGCATTCGATAGATAGATAGACAGACAGATAGATATATTGACAGATAGGTGGATAGATATATAGATGGATATATTGATAGATATATAGATAGACAGATAGACAGATAGATAACGTTTGGTAGATATTAAGTTGCTAGCTAAATAGCCAACTGACAGGTTAATTGCGTTGGGTCTCTTGGGATGTTTTTATAAATGTCAGCACTGTTGACCTGTGTTTTCCTTTCTGCTGCAGGGACAGTTATTATAAACTGTCCAGATGAGCTTTACTGCACAGTCCGACCAGCCGGTGTGTTTTGGTACTTTTCCTAGCTCCTCATTGCAGGGGCCATCTACACTACAAGACTTATTAGTTATTCAAATAATGTCCTCATAGATCTCAGGCCATCCTGCGAGTCACTAAGCGAGGATGGATGCTTAGACACATAAACATTTGAACTGGAAGTGGGGAAAGGGGATACAAATGTCTCTTCAGACTTGACTGTACGACCAAATACATAACCAATTTTTCTGTATGTCTTTAAATAACTTATTTAAGTGTTGAGTGTACTTGACATATGGCTACTTCAGCACCACAATCATATTGATCCTGAAATAGGCTCCAACATTTTTCAAGACAACTTTCTTTAACTTTTCTTTCCGAAGCAAAAGAGAAGCCAAACTTTCCTGTGAGCATAACGAGATGCTAATACATCATTATATCACAGCTGCACATCCCTGTTTCCTTTGTAGCTCCTGTTCCCTTACATTGAATGTGTTATTGTTACAGATTCACGTTGAGCTTCATCCTGCATCGAAGTCAAAGTAAAGTCTAATCAGAGAGCATCCTCCTGATAACGAAGGCCGCACACACGCTTAATAAGAAAGTCTGAAACTCGTCGTGGTTCTTTTGTTTACTGATTTTTAACATTTGATCAGGATGACAGTAATGCAGTCCTGTCAGTGAAGGAGAGGCTGGAGGAAATGTGACTGTCACTCCCACAACATGGAGGAGGAGTGATGTCCTCCAACCTCTCCTCAAACAACGCTGCTCACAAACACAACGTCTTATATTCTGTTCAGAGATCAGCTTCGAGACCATTTTTTATATTTTTATTTGAACTGCCCTCTAGAAAGTGAGATCAAAGAAAAAATGTTTCTGCTAAAAAGTGAGCAATGATTGAGAGTCAGATCTAAACTTTTCAGATGTGTGTATCTCACACTGCTCTGTCACTTTAATGAATGCACCTTTTGTTATTCATGTTTTATCTATGCCCTTTTATAATATGTTTCTTAATGCTCTTGATGTCTTTCATGTTTGTAAAGTGCTTTGAATTGCCTTGTGTTGAAAGGTGCTCTATAAATGAACTTGCCTTGCCTTGCCTTGCCTTGCCTCTATATTATTATTATTTATTGTAAAAGTTATCAGTTTCATAACATTTCTTTTTAAATTATTGTTTATTTGTATTTACATATTCTCTTTTCTTTTTCTCTTTTTATTTTATTAATATAATATTACTTTGGCTTCCTGTGCTTCTCAATTTTAAATGATATTTTCCCTTACAAAAAAAACAAGGGAAGTATTCAGTTGAGTTAAATTCAATATTCATATTCAGTTTGTTTTTTTTGTAAGGGAAAATATATATAACATTTATAATTGAGAAGCACAAAGAGAATATGTAAATACAAATAAACCACAATTTAGAAATCAAAAGTAAGAAACTGATAACTTTAACAATAAATGATAACAAATAAAGAGGGGTGTAATATCATCATCAGCTTTTTTTGAAGAAGCTCAAGGTCCATTTAATAATAATTTGATTGATTATTTAGACTGCATTTTTTTTAACCACCGTACAAGTGGAATAATAACTGCTAAATGTGTATTACGGAATATTTAGGGAGGAAGCATATCTCAATGAAAGAAATGTATATTGTATTTGTATTTAAGCTTCTGACCATAAAAGACTGTGTGCTCACATAAATACAGGAGGTTAAAGGTATTTAGATATCTGTAAGATACAGGATAATGAAATGATGCTCCATCAAACCATTTAGTAAAATGTTTGCAAGTCTTTTTCCTATTTGTATGATAGGTCAGTCAAAAAGGCAGAATTATTGACCAGAATAGTTTTCCTCACGGGTCATTCCTCAGGAGGATTGCTGTCACTCTGCTGGGTCATTTTACTATTCCTGTCTCAGGTTGTTTGCATCATGTTTGGTTTCCTTAAGTCAACAGAGGTTTAGCTTGATGGGATCTAAAAAGGGCATGAGGTTCAGCAAACAAACACACACACACACACACACACACCACACACACACACACACACACACACACACACACACACACACACACACACACTCCATAATCGTCCAGGAGCGACGTTTGGTCAGGGTCCCGTGGCGTGCAGTTGTGACGCTCTTAGGCTCCTTCAGCTTCATAAAGGGACGCAAATAGCTTTCAACTGATTGCAATGTATTCACATCTGCTGCGGGATTTGACGCTCATGGAAGCACGGCATTCGTTTGTGTCGGCTGCTCTTAAAGGCAATGTGAGCGTCCATTCCCATTGGATAACGGAGAATTGTACACCCGGAAGTAAGTATTCCCCTTACTGTCGATTGATTTTACAGTGATATCTGCACTACTCATCGTCTAAAAAACACCAGATTATCCTTGTTAATTACACAACATTGATTGGTTTAAATTGTGTGCAATGCTTTTGTATTTTTCCCCTTCGATTCGGAGAAACAAATATTTTTTCGGAGTAAAGAATGGCAGAAGACACTACACTACCCAGAATCCCCAGCTATCGTTTAGGACTACACCATGTGCTCTGTTTGACAAGCCCCGTGATTAGTTCTCAAGCTCTGTGATTGGTTGACCTCCAACTTTTTTCACCATTCATTCCAATGGCTGGCGTCTATGTCACGTGATCTTCAAATTTCTCCCTGCAGAAAAAAAAAACATGGCCGAACTTCGTTTTATTCTCGGTGTAAAATGCCTATTTTAAAGTTAGTTTGGCCATTAAAAATGCGTTTTGATGTCATTTGATGCGAGAAATATTAGTTGTTATTTCAGATTATGTGTGCAGTGGATGTACATGATCTTTAGTTTGCTAGTTATTACGAAGATTACTTCAGGAAATTGTGTCCATACAACGTTTTCATTGTTACCAAGGTGGTTGCTAGGGCAAAATTTCATCCCCATTTTTGTTGCGAGGAACAACAAAAAAGTAACTACTCGAGCATCATAGGACAGAAACGATCCTTGTGTAACAAATGGAAACAAATGTACATCCGTCACGTGGACGTAGACTTACGAACAATTTCAAAGGCACATGCTTCTGGAAGCGAAAGTTGGCATCTAACAGTAGGACAATCGGAAATGCAATGGTCGTTTACCTACACGATTGTACAATTCGTCGTCAGACACAAAGATTAGACGTGGCACTGGGCGACCCGAATTTACAGTCGAGAATGGAACACAACGACGTCCTCAGTACGAGTACTAACTTGACAGAAGGGTCTATACTAAGTGTTCAGTCACAGCTATCTTGGGCAGATGGCTCAGTCCCATGAAATCACAACTAGTAACGTGCCACTTTCGTATTACTTCTATTATTCAGCTCTAGATATGTGTCCGAAGCTGTGATCCCAAAGTCCAAGTCATAAACAAGTTTCCGAAACAAATAGTGTTTAATAACTGACACGTGTGGGATTTTTGGTAAAGGTATTTCTCCTTGTGCGACGTCGAAGTCTACCACTACATTAGCACTTTTGTGTTTATCCGGTCTAGGTACGTACTTCTTGTACTTGGGTCTTAGTTGCTCTAAGACCGAAATCTCCTCCAATCGTTGAATACGATGTAGTGATACTGTCAGACTAGTTCTCTTAGGCGTCGACACAATACTGACTACAGGTCGAGACCGGACCTCTGTTCGTCTCTACAACATTTGTGCTGTATTGGAACGATCTATGTCGGTGCTTTGTCCCTAAGCTAATGAATAACACGGTAACGATTGTGAGGGGAGAGAGACTCGGTTGTGTGAGAGGAGGTTACACGGTCCTCTTGCAAACAGTCCAGCACCGCCACGTCCAAACACTGCAGGATCCGAGGCAAGCTGAAGTATTCCTCGTTTACTCGAAAGTTTGACTAACCGTTACATCAAAGTAGACGCCACCTAACTGCGACTACCTCGAGCGTAAGCAAACACAGCCCCGGATATCCGTTACATCGCAGGAAGGGAACGCCATTGCCTCTAACATGTGGTCCTCTT
>NW_011369037.1:12975-13183 GCF_000735185.1 Notothenia coriiceps | reverse complement strand
ACAAGGGCTTGAAAAGTACCTTTGTGTAAAGAGTTGGTGAAAAACAGAAGAATTGTTGATAATTAAAGTGGCACGTGTTTTTGGCCACTAGCTTACTGTCTCTTGGAAATGGAAATGGATGATTCATATTCTCTTTAATCCTCATGTGCATACAAATACTGAAATTGAGTCTGCATTTGACCAGTAACAAGTACTAGGAAAGCTTGAC
>NW_011369037.1:10171-12935 GCF_000735185.1 Notothenia coriiceps | reverse complement strand
CAAGTCGAGGTTGCCATGTTTCAGGGAGGAGACACACACACACACACACACACACACACACACACACACACACACACACACACACACACACACACACACACGCGCGCACGCGCACACACACACACACACACACACACACGAAAAGCAAGCTTTGGTTCAGGCAAGCGTGTAGTGTTTTTTAAGACAAGGGCTTGAAAAGATTTGAAAAACATGTGTTTTTGGCCACCAGTCTTTATGCTAAGCTACCGTCTCTTGGAAATGGACCTGGCAATGGAGGATTCATATGAATTCCTCTTTAATTGTCATACATATGTGCATACACACTGACATTTTGTCTGCATTTGACCGGTACAAAGTGCTAGGAAATGGATGAAACCATTTATGTGGGAGAGGGGGGACTTGAACCAAATCCCTATTGAGCTACTGACGCCTCTCGGCAACAGCTGCAACAAATGAGAGAAAAGTATCAATGATCTCATCTAATTTCCAGCAAGATAGTGCATCCCAAAATATGTTTCCCAAAAAGTCATGCACTCCCTTGACGGTAATATATTCTTATAAAGCATGAGTCACGGCTGAAGTCTCATCAGATATGTAAACTGACAGCAAGCCCACAAACTGTTGTTGGGAAAGCCTGATAGAGACTGCTCTCTGGAGTTCAATAGGCTATTATTGTGTTTGTGTGGTTCATTAGCAGATAGGCATCGCAGAGCAGACAGTAGCTCAGTCAAGTAATCCAAAAGACTGTCACGAATAATGAAGACGTCACACGCTCAAACGCCCACTCGTCTGACATTTCTGCTCTCTCACTGAGTTATAACATGATGCACCATTACAAGCATTAGTTAAATAGCATATGCATCAAAAGTTCAGCGTTTTGTAACATTCATTGATTAAAATAAAAGTCGTTTGTCTGCTTTTCATGCAAAGCAGACATATGGTAATTGCTTGTCTCGTCTATATGGGTTGACCATTAGCATTAGCATTGGCTATTCATCCTGGAGTCCACAAACTTAAAGTTAAACAAACATTTACACACTAAAGCCACATAAATACAACAAACAAAACTATTAAATAATCTCACAAAGTTAACAATCAAGTGGTGGAGTGGAAAATAATTATCTCAAAAAAATCAACCCTAACCCTAACCCTGATTCATCAAAATTTAATAACACACTACCAATACATAACTATTAATGACAAAGTGCTATTCCAAAATAACTATACATTGTATATTTTCACACACACACACACGCACGCACGCACGCACGCACGCACACACACACACACACACACACACACACACACTGGGTTTAAGGACATGACTTGCCTTTGCATAATTACATTTTGAACAAAATGATTGATAAACCCCAAGCTGGTTGCAATTAGCACTCATGGGCAGCTGCTTGTTTCTGAGAAAACATTAGAAAAGAATGAAATAATTTACCCTAACTGAAATAATATGGACAGAAATGAAATGACCAGAGATCAGGTAATAATGTGTCATCAGCTGAGTATCTCCTGCAAACCAAAGTTAAACTCTCCTCCATCTTCAGAGGCCAGACGTCAGGAAATAAAGCTGTGCGGCATCAGGCGGTCACTTTCGCTGTAATGGCGGTCTGACTTATTCTCCTCGCCTCATCGAGTGCCCACCACTGATTACACATTCTGCTGTTTTGGCAATCTGAAAGGAGACACAAAATGCTAAATGAGCAATTAGCTTGTATTGTGGTGCCGACTGCAGCTTTAGTTGATTGCTAATTGAGACCACAGAGACATGTGGGCTTTCTACGAAGGACACACACAAGAGATTTAAAGAAATTTAGAGTGTGTGTAAAACAAAAAGTGAGTAGCTGAGATGGAAAAACATCCCTTTGTCTGATCCATGAAGCCATTTTAAATGAATCGGTGTCATTAATTAAATACTCGTTAAGGCTGTTCCGGTGGGAAATGGCTGATAGCTAAACAGTAAATTAGACAGAACCAAAACAGCTTATTTTAGCTTGCTACAAAACAACAGGCAGAAAGAAAATACAATTATTTCGAGATTCACAAATGTGATTTACAGCGGAGCTCTAGAGCCACCAACAATGTCATGTTGTGTGTCTTTAACCATTTAACTAGTTAGCAGACTGCAATGCAATATTAAATAATGTCCTGTCATAAAGTGATTTTTTACCAAATTCACTTCACACACTTTCCCTGGTGGTTTTACTACATTAATAACATATGTTTAAGGTAAAAATGCTTTATTTTTAGTTAATATTCTTTTTTTTTATAATAATAATCTATAATAGTCCTTTAAAAAACAAATGTGTGCAAAACATTTTGTAATTAAATTATTTTCAAGTTTTGTATAAAAATGTTTTTAAAAAAAGAATGTATTTAATTCTTGTTTTTATCACTTAATATTTTGGGTTTTTGTAAAAAACAAAAAATGTTTTTTTTCAAGTTAGTTTTTATGATTCGATGATATTTTTCATTATTATTTTATTTTATTTATTCAATTTTTTTTAATTATTATTATTTACATTATTATTTTTATTATTTTTGATGTTCTTATTATTCTTTTATTTTAATATATTCTTTTTGTATTATTAAAACTGTGAGTTGGATGTAGAAAAGTCAGAATCAATATAGATTATTTTATATTAAAGTAAATTCAGATTGAACATAGTAAAAAAATGTAAATTATAGTGTCCGTTCAAAAAAACAAAAAACATTACTTATAGTGAAAACCCCCTTGAATGATGGGTTAGTAGAC
>NW_011369037.1:0-10114 GCF_000735185.1 Notothenia coriiceps | reverse complement strand
GCACACACACACACACACACACACACACACACACACACATTGACCTTTTTAGAGAGGTTTAGCAAAAATAACCCACTTCTGGGGTCATTTGGGTGGATTTGACCTATCTCTGGCCCCCCTGGGTCGATTTTGATGATTGACATCTCTTTGTAACCGTAAGAGCCAATCGAAGGGAAGCTGTCATACACTCTCATAGCAGCTATATATGAAAACTCAGTTATTGACATACAAATGGAATGATGGATTATCAGTAATCATTTCAAAGTGACACAGACACATTGGATTAACCTATGGATTAACCTTCAGCAGCGTTTTATCGTTTGAATGCCATTTAACACAACTTTTGATCTGAACAACAGCAAAGGTAAGACAATGTCCCGTGTTTGCTCCGTAAAGCTGTGGTTTATGTCTGGGTTTGCTTCCCATGCCGCAAGTTTTCTCAGTGTTGATACTTATATGTCTGGAATCTGTGGAATCTCAGCTTGCTAATCGATATCTTGTTTGTGCAGATCCGATAAGTAATAAGGGTATTTTACCGAGAGTTCTGTGCTAAATGCGTCAGCATTTTTTGCTCAGGGCTCATTTCGACGCTTCTTGTGAGACTTTTGTTTTGTTTCGTATCGTCAGTTAGCTGAGTTTATTCCCGTTAAGTGGGTATGACACATTAATAGGTTTTTAAATGTTAAGAAGCCTTGAGACACATTTTCGTGGGCTTCCAGGTTTCCGCGGCCTCCGGGTTTAACAGGTCAAATTACATTCGGAATTATGTTTCTTGTTCACGTATTTAAATCTAATCACTATTTAAAATGGATCCTGTTGACCTACTGAAAATTATCAAACAGATTATGTTTAAAAATGTATATATTTAACTGATCAAAGTCAAAGGAAGTATTCGAAAGGTGTCTGGTCGTCGATGAGCGTCCTGTCGCCCTACTCAGATTGGTGTGTCCCGCACCTTCCGACACCTTCCGCTCCCGATTCAACATGTCGAATCGGGAGAATGTCAGCAAAATAAATCACTCTGATTGGCTGTTGAGCTTAGCGAATCAGTGCATGAGAAGCGAAATGAAAGTGAGGTACGCAAACAAACGATTAAGAAGGCACACACAGACGGCTATTATTTTTCATTTTCCAGTACCGCACTAAACATGTTTTCGATTATAATTCGCTGTGTGAAACAGTCTTTGAAACAGTCTGTGATGGACGAGAGTGAAAATGGAACGAGCACGCTATTTGTTGTTTGTATATATCACGCAGTATATCTTCCGGTTGCCTCTTTTGAATGACGAATACACACTACCGCCACCTGCTGGTATGGAGAGTTATTGCCACTCACGTATGCGCAGTTCGTACGTGCTACTTGGCCGTTGTCTGAAGTCTTTGCGGTGTGTTCCAGTGCGACTTTTTGGCCAAGACGCAGGAGACGTGAGGCGACGTTCCGTCGGAACATGTTCTTTGGTGTCAGTTTGGTGTGTCTGGGCCTTTATGTGGGGGAAAGGATGAGTGTTTTTTACAGGGGATGTTTGGATGCATTTTTTTCGTCGCACACATACCATTCACACATAATACACATTCTATGAGACCACCCCCCTGCACCCCTCAAAAATGGTTTCATCCAGTTCTCCATTTTAAACAATGCATGTTCCAAATACTAGGGACAATGTTGACATTTCAATTATCCAATTGAACCATTATACAATGTTTTTAAACTACTTAAAGGTTGATCCACCAAGGAATTTAAATGTTATCTCCTTTCATAATTACTACACAGAACATTTTTCCTTTAGCATTTTACAAATTCCCAATGAATTCTGAGATTATTCCATTTTAAATTAACGCTATTCTAACATTTGTTTAGTACATCTATTCTAATGAAGGTTATTTTTGGTTTTTACTCCTTGTTTCCCCCCTTCCTCCGGTCCAGTGGTGGGAGCACGGAGGGAGGTTTTCGAAGAGAGATAACGGGTCTTATCTTCTCGCTGCCAGGTGCTGAGAGGCTGATCCAATCAAGACCTGGTTAAAATAATTCATTGACATTTGCACCCAGAGCATCAATATGAAGTGGAACCAGGGAAACAAAGATGGAGGGGTGCAGGTTTGTTTTGTTTAAATTTCACAGCATCTTGAAGGAGCATTTGGGGATTTAAGTGGGAAATGTTTTGTGAAGAGGTAATAGATTTAGAGAAAGTTTTGAGACGCCAAACGAAATGTAAACAAAGGGTTTTTTTGAGGTACATATGAAGTGGATATTTTTTACGCTGCTATGGACGCCCTTGCACTTATATACATTCTCAAAGATATTGATGTGACTGTTATTTTGTATATATTGATTGTTGTGCTTTTATTTAAGTCTTAATGTGTGCATATGTATAAATGTGTCTTTTGATTGTGTATATATACAGGTATATAGGAATATACATATTTTCATACATATATATTTTTTGTATTCGGGATTGTGTGAAACGGTATTTGGATCCCTCTGTCTGTACAAACAAACTGAAAGATTGACAATAAAGTTGACTTTAAAATAGAGGCCGTACAACATAGAGTTAGGTTGTAGGCAAAATTCACGAAAAACAACCGATAGTGACCGAAAAGCAGAAATATAAACGTAAAATGCTGTGTTGGTGTTAATTCCACATGTTTGAATGGTGCAGTAGTCGAGGTCTACACCAAGTTATGCGGATATTGCAAGAAGTTTATTTTGTACAAGTAGTTTCTTCACTTTTTTCAATTTCAATACCAAACTTGCTAATTAAGTGATTTTTTTTCCCACATCTGTGAGCGTGAAACTACGGAGCCCTGGAGGGTTGGAGAGACAAACAAATAACACGAGGCCACGTTTTATTAATTTGTGCGCACAAGATGTAATTCGTGGCCTCAATTTAAATAAAATGAGGCCACGATATACTTTCTCGTTCGCGCGAGATACTTTTTCAAACTGGAGGTGTAGAGCTATTTGTTTAAGCACCGGATTCGCAAAACAGGAGAGTCTGTGAACCAGTCTGCCTTGATCTATGAACTCATGTCCGTGACTTGCATTTATTTTGAAGGCGAGTTTACGCTGTTGACAGGAAGTTGCTGTTGCTATGGAAACGTGAAATGCTACATGATGTGTGTGTGTTTGTGCTCTGCTCAGCTCTGTGTGGGTTAGGTGTATGTGTGTGTCCGTCGACACCGGCATTTGTTTTCAAATGACCATGAACAGCAATTTACAAACATCTGGCTAACTCCATATGTGTATTCCCAAGTGAAAGACATTTGTTTAATCTCAATCTCGATGTAGGCTAGTGCTAAATGCTGTCGGAGTGCACCGGAACGAACGCCACTATCATAATATCTTCTGAAAACAAATGCACGCACACACACACACACACACACACACACACACACACACACACACACACACACACACACACACACACACACATACACACACACCCTGGCGACCGGACTCTTCTTCATAAAACTAATAATATGGCTAATAATCAGGCAGTTCGATGTGTCCAACCATAAGAAAGTATCTTGTGCGAACGAGAAAGTACTATATCGTGCGCATAAATTAATAAAACTTGGCCTCGTTTTATTTTATTTTCTCTCTAGAACCCTCCGGGGCTCCGTATGAAACAACATGATAAGAAGGCACAAGGCAAAGTAGATGATTTTAGTCCATCTACAACTAGTCTTTTCCTCAGTCCTGATAAATCCTTCTTCACTTAACCCCATGCTGTTTTTCACTGACGTCGAGAAGTGGTTAGGAAAAAGACACAAGACATGATTTTGTTGACAGTTCGACCAAGGCCTTTGAGTCCAAGGTGGGGAACTTTTCCTCTCTGTAGACGTTGTTGCTGTTTAGTTTCCGGTGCGGGGGTGTTGCAACCTGATCATGTGTGAGAAAACCTCTCAATGGAGCAAATGTCACAGATGTGATTCATTCAGAGGGCGTCAGACATTGTCATTTTCTTATCACAAAAAGGTTAGAGTGCCTTCCTCCTTTTTCTCTCCACTGCTGCCATTCTTTTAATTGAGCCGCTGTCTATTAAGGTTAATGGTCATCCTGGCGCAGCTATGATTGTCATGTCTGAGGATAATGTGCTTGTTTGCTGCCACGTTCTAGTTATTTACAGAAAACTGTCATGGCTGCGCGTCTGTTTAGAGCCTTTTGGCTACCAGAGGGTCCCCAAGAGCCTTTAAATGTCCCCAAAGAGAGCTTGACACAGAGCCTTTTCGCTCATTACGCAGTGCTGTGTTTCCCCTGCTAATTACCCAAGGCCCCGCCTCCTCCTCTTATTAAAAACAGGTGTCAATGTTTACAATTGAGGATGTATCAACAAGAGATGCAGATTGCATGTTTTCTTTCTGAGCAGCAGTCCACAATTCAACGATATTCAGTTTTCTATCACTTAACATTTTGAAATTGAAAAGATGGAACGATCAATCCCAGACAATTTTATTGGTTAAAACAATGCATGTGGTGAATGAAGTGACTGATACATTGAATTGCAGGTCATAGTGCATGATGGTTACCAATATTATTGTGTTGTTTATTACCAAGTTTTAAAAGGAATACAATTCATAATAACTAAAAAGAAGATGGCTGCCGTGTGGTTGGCTCCTCTCCAACTTTACTTTCGTTTTATTTCAGTGTTTGTTTACATGTGCTTTTAACCTTGTCTCTTGCACTATTGTTTTATTTGCTTATTCATGTTGCACTGTTGGAGTAGCCTGTGACTTAAGTTGTTCATTGGCATATCTACACTGTAGCTAATGTGCACATGACAAGAAGCCTTGAATTGTGGCTTTTATTCACAAAAATATAGTATCAGACTCCCAGAGTCTACTGGGCCTTTGTCTTAGCTTTGTATACCTCGATTGTCTCCTACGTCGTTTTCAAAATTATATTGAATAACTAATAATACTATTGTGATACTGAAGGGTTTTCTAATCAGACATTGCCTTAGAGCAGGTGCACTCTTCGTCAACACCTAGACTTTTGCTGACAGAAACGTCAATGGGGATTAGCGGTGAAAAACTCCTGAGATCTAATCATTCAATTGAAAATCACTTCTTTATTGAAAACCATTTCTAATTCACACAATCAACTTCTTATTTAAAGGGGACCTATCATGCAAAATGCACTTTTGTACGTCTTTTATACATGCATATGTGTCCCCGGTGTTCCAGGGAACTCACCAAGTGTCAGAAAACACAACCCTCTCTCTTTCCCTCCATACCCAAATCTCTAAAAAAGGGGCTGCAACGGATCTGATACAGACTGATCCAGATTTGAACACTTTTATGTCGTCACAGAAGTGGCGCTACGGCTATTGGGCCAACTCCACCAATCAGGAGGAGACAGCCACGGATATTGCCGTTGGAAAGCGCTGGTGATGCTGTAGTACATATGCCAGGCCTCTAGATGGTGCTGTTCTCACTGAATCCGAGCATGAAAGACAGTGTTAAATTGAGCGAAATGAGGAATGGCTAAAATGCATGATCTGTTTGGTATTTTGAAAAATAAAAAGTATAAATATGCCTTATATAGGTATGGTCCTACACTATATTATTCATGATAGGTCCACTTTAAGGATACACTCCAGTCCGCTGCATGCTGATGTGCCAAATAATTACATTAATAATGAGCAGGTGGTGGAAAAAGGTATATACATTTATTGCACAAATGTGATCACAAAAAGGAAAACCCAAGACAAAATGTAACATTCATTCATGCTTTTTGTTGGAAAAGGGATATTACTTTAACATTTTCTGGGACTTTTAGAACAACAAGTTAGGCCTATGTGAAGAATAAATACGCTGCTTCTTGAAAATTGAAGCATTCTCAACAAACTTCTCAATGGCAAGAATAAACTGCGCACATAAAAAACAAATCAGAAATGTGGTTGGTTGTGCGGGATTTCAGTCTATCAGCAGCATTATTATTTTGTACACTGAATCTTAAAAGATAAGACTCTATTGTTACTTGAACCCTTTTATTTTTCCAGCCCTTATAAGGTTCAATGCTAGATTTTATTCTTCCTCATCATCACCTTCTCATTCACCAGTAGACGTTGAGGCTGGATCCAGTTTGTCTTCAATCCCACCTCCTCCACCACCAAGATGGATGATTTATCAGCCTCTAAAGCCACATCAGCTAAAACCAATGAGCAAATAATGGAATAAACACATTTCTCCATCACTGTCCTGTTGCATCCACAGAGTTTAACGATGACAGAGCGAGGGTGCGCTGCCGTAAAATTCAATACCCATTATTGGCAGAGGGGGAGTCATCAGCTGGTCAAAGCAGAGAGCGTCAATAAACTCACCATCCGTCGTTTCATTGGATGGTGGTGGAGAAGAGAGGGAAACAGCAGGAATAAAGAAAACACCAACCATCACAGAGCGTTCAGCACCAAGCTCCCTTTGTCTGCAGAGTGTCCAAAACGCTGTGAAAGACCTTCCTTTTTAATAAAGCCTATAGTTATAATAAAATAATAACATCTAATGCTCAAAGGTTTACATGAAATCAGAACAGAAAGTACAAAAAACAAAAGGTTGTTGTAGTAGTAGATGAGCCTATTGATAAGATCATGCTTGTCCTCCTGAGATCTTCATTTGATGTTATTTCTACTATTTTCTATTGTATTTGTACTGTTTTTGTTGTATTTCGTCTTCTATTTCATTTGTATTTCACGTTCTACCTTGTGCTTTTATTATTTTCTTGAAATATTTTGTATCTGTTAACACTGTCCTCTATGTTTGTTAATGTGTAAAGCCCACTGAGACATATACGTAACTATTTATGTATATATTTATTTTTGAGGGTGACCGCTCAGCTGATCTCTATCAATAGGTAGAGGTTTGGGTTGAATATTGCCCAAAAGAAACAACAAAATGGATTTGACAGCAGTAAAAGTTATCTTCTGGGAAAAAGCTTGATTTACTTTTTTTACTAATTGCTGTTGGCTATTTTTGCAAAACTCTACATACCAGCCATAAATAACTACACATTTCTTGTAAAAACAAACTATGGTGACAAAACTCTCCGAACTCTTTTAAACGTGTTGTTTTTGTGTCACTGCAGTGCACACATACAACATTTAAATAAGCACACAAAGCATCAACTACACACATAGCAAGAACGACACATAAAACGTTTTTGTGTGAAGGGGGGAGCAGTTTCCAAAGTTTCGTCATAGAAGTAGTTAACACACATACACACTGCAATTATTTTTGCATACTACAGTTACTCATATGAAATGTTCTGCACCTTAAAAGCACCTTAAAACATAACAATGTGATTCTTTAATTGCATTTTTGTTTCAATGTATTTAAGGGCTTGGAAAGAAAAACATACTGATTGTGATCAAATGTTTGCTTTAATATATTTGGATTTATCAATATAAAATGAACATAGAATAACAATATTATTGAGTAAAAAAGTATCTATAGGGTTGTCTAAAGCAAGCTGATGAATTGCTTCGTAGGAGTGTTCCAGGGAGAGCAGATATTGGAGAAAGCGTGCATTTACAGGAGGAATCTGAGCAGGGAGAAATGTGCAGGAGGTGAGTGTGTGAGGGACACACACACACACACACACACACACACACACACACACACACACACACACACACACACACACACACGCTCATTTATTAGAACTACACAGTAGAGTTCACGTACAAAAATCTCTGTTGCTCCGGGAGCCGTAGTAATCCAGCATAATGACTCAAAAGTTGAAAATGTAGAAAAAAAGAAAACATATAAAATTATGAAGTAAAGTTAAAGCACACTTATGATATACCGTAAGGATGTAGCAAATGTCTCTATGTTTACATTTGGAGCTTTGATCCAGGTTAAATATGAAGTTTTTAAATGTGTGTCATACTTTATGATGTTATCTCCCAAAACAATAACGCAAATCCCTAATTTAGAAAGGTGATTCATTGGATATATTAGTTTGTTTTTTCTTATTAAAGGGGCCCTATTCTGCTCCTTGTCAGGTGTATATCAGTATGTAGTGTCTCTACTTTAAAGAGTCCTCTCCTGCTGATGTTCAGGTGTATATCAGTATGTAGTGTCTCTCTTTAAAGAGTCCTCTCCTGCTGATGTTCAGGTGTATATCAGTATGTAGTGTCTCTACTTTAAAGAGTCCTCTCCTGCTGATGTTCAGGTGTATATCAGTATGTAGTGTCTCTACTTTAAAGAGTCCTCTCCTGCTGATGTTCAGGTGTATATCAGTATGTAGTTCTCTACTTTAAAGAGTCCTCTCCTGCTGATGTTCAGGTGTATATCAGTATGTAGTGTCTCTACTTTAAAGAGTCCTCTCCTGCTGATGTTCAGGTGTATATCAGTATGCAGTGTCTCTACTTTAAAGAGTCCTCTCCTGCTGATGTTCAGGTGTATATCAGTATGTAGTGTCTCTACTTTAAAGAGTCCTCTCCTGCTGATGTTCAGGTGTATATCAGTATGTAGTGTCTCTACATGTCTCCATGCTTTAATGTTCAAAAAGGTCTTTATCTCCCTCATACTGCCTGTGCTGCAGCACCTCTTTTCACCCTCGGTCTGAAACAGTGTGCTCTGATTGGATGGCCGGCTCTGTTGTGATTGGCCAACCGCTTACAGATGTCCCGCCCCTTAGCCTATTGCTTACAATGTATTTGAGCGCTTGCCAATAGGAGCGTGAGTGTTATAGTGATGTCATATGTTCAACAGGTAAACAAAGGCAGGGGGGGAGTTAGCGGGCAAATGTAAATTATGAATAACTTCTTGAATTGCAGTTTTTTCTCCCCTGCACATCATCACATCGTCCGGGGGTTCAAAATGCATGTTTGAAAACGAGAATATCAGCAACTGAGCTAGATGGAGCAAACATGAACCACGCCCTTTAGTTTCTACCCTACTGTGTCCAATCAAACTGTGAGTTTTAAATAACCCCTTCAGAGGATGATGTGTGAGCTGAACCTAACCATCTCCTGCCGCTCTGCGTTGATCCCTGAAGGCAGGAAGCCTCGGACTGAGGAGTCGATGAGAAACAGTCGATGCTGCTGCTGGAGGCTTAAAGATTCTGCAAAAAACCCACTTGCATCATGCTTACTGTATTCACACATTCATTGTCCCACACAGAAGTCATCAAGAAGTTTATAAACCATAATGTTTCTTTAAATGTATGCACACTGTAGGTCTTATGTTCTCGGACATCAGTTGGAAATAATGGCACCTTAAATTAAAAGAATGTCCTTAAGAGCTCAACATATTTTTCTTTACTGCAAAAAGTAGAAAAGTATTCTGAATTTGTTGCATTGGGTTATAGTGAATGTAATGCAGTAGGTATCCATGTGACATTTTTCCAGGCTTTACAAATGTATCAAAATATATCAAAATAGAAATTTGGACTACTACAATATCCAAATCGCACAAAGCACAATATTTGTTAAAGGTCAAATATGTAACAGATACATTGCAGCATTACCCATAATCCCCTCTGTTTCAGCCCTGTTTCAAAAGTACTGATTCTCTGTCTGTTACTTTAGATGAAAATAAGGAGCCCCTCCCCACGCCCCTCTGAGAGACATTTGGTTACAAAGAACTCAATGGTGGTCTAGGAGGAGATTCGAGGTGGGGGGTTACCTTGGTTGGTGATTGACTAATGGTTACACAAGACAAAACATCGTTATGACATCATAAGGTGGCCAAAATCTGATCAGCTCATTTTCAGACAGGTTGTTATAGAAATGGATCAAAAAGAGAGAGAATCTTTGTTTCTGAAACTTTCAGAGTCTCTTTCCACAGAGGGGACACATGTTGATGAAGAAGAGACATGAAGAAGAGGGGACACATGTTGATGTAGAAGAGACATGAAGAAGAGGGGACACATGTTGATGTAGAAGAGACATGAAGAAGAGGGGACACATGTTGATGAAGAAGAGACATGAAGAAGAGGGGACACATGTTGATGTAGAAGAGACATGAAGAAGAGGGGACACATGTTGATGTAGAAGAGACATGAAGAAGAGGGGACACATGTTGATGTAGAAGAGACATGAAGAAGAGGGGACACATGTTGATGTAGAAGAGACATGAAGAAGAGGGGACACATGTTGATGTAGAAGAGACA
>NW_011369036.1:0-3883 GCF_000735185.1 Notothenia coriiceps | reverse complement strand
TTTTAAACACGAGTATCTGTACTTCTACTGGAGTAAAGGATGTGTGTACTTTTGCCATCTCTGCCATTAAAGTATTATCGTATCGTATCATTGTGCAAAGCTGCAGTTATGTCAGCTCATTGGTTTCTTTAAGAAGCAGCTCATTGGTTGAAACATGTCCTTTATGTCTTTGTCTCTCAGGAGAAGCGTCTGCGGGACAGACAGACGGAGACGGAGGAGAGTTTACAGAAGCGTCTGGAAGCAGCTCGCATCGACATGGAGCTCAGTGAGTGTCTCAGTGGGACATGACGACGCTGATATAAAGAGCATTATGAAACTAATCCAATGTTCTCCTGCAGGCAACGAGCCAGGGGTGTTCGATGTGGTCATCATCAACGATGACTTAGAGAGAGCTTACGAGGAGCTGAGAGACATCCTCAGTGACGTGAGTTCAACTAAAAACACATCCAACGTCATTCATTCACTGCTGACTAGTGTCTGCCAGCTGCTGCTGTTTACCTAGAGCCTGTGTTTAAAGCAGTGGTGGAGAGTAACTACGCTCATTATCAATACTGGAAACACAGTGTTAGACTTCTACTGCACTACATGTCAGAGGTAAATGTTGGATGTTTTTACCCACTAAATTAATCTAATACCTTAAAGCAGGGGGTTCAAACTCAAATACACAGGGGGACAACTTTTAAAAATGGGTACTAGTCGAGGGCCGGACTGGTTCAATGTTTATTGCAGAACTTAATGAAATGAACTTATTGCACATATTAAACCTGGAACTAACAAAGCTTAAATGATTGCCTATAAAAACAACATTAAACATTAAATAATCAGTTCATTCATTTCTTATGGCTCTATCTGCAGATTTTCCAGAGTCATTTCTTATGATCACATTTTCCCACAGGCCAACAACAGCTTCAACAAAACTATTTCCCTCAAAGAGAAACCAAACATGCCCTGTTGTCGTGAGAGAAAGTGCAGAAGGAAACATCCATTAAACTCAGTGTGCTGCTCTGTGATGCTAGCTCAGATACTTGGCATCTCATCTTGGGTGCAAGGTCAGCAATGTTTGGGCTCAGGCTCTGAGCTGAGGAGACCCTCAGGATGGAGTGAAGGTGTGCGTGCAATATACCGACGGGCCAGATCTAATAGGAATTAGAAATTATCCTGAGGGCCGAAATTAAATCCACCCAGGGCCTGATTTGGCCCCCGGGCCTTAAGTTTGACACATGTGCCTTAAATTAACCTTTTAGATAACTGATATCAAATATAAGAAATACATCAATTTGACTTTAGGTATACCTGGAATAAATGCACACGCTAACAAGCAATATTTAATTGGGTTCCTATTTAGGTATTTGTAGAGCTTTCCCTTTCCTGTTTCATAGGTTTTAGTGCATGTGAAACGCCTCCATTGGACTTCTTTGTTTACTTCTGTAACAATGACATCACTATGTAACACTCGCACTTTATTGGCTAACGATCCAAAACATTGTACGTGATAGGCCAAGGGGCGGGACATCAGTAGAGACACTCAATGTCCTCTTTAAAAGCACAACGAGTAAAAGTAAGTATCTTCTTCTTTCTTTCAACAGGAAATCAAGAAAGTGAAGGAGGTGAAATCCTAAGGAGGAAAATCTTTCTGCTGCTGTGACTCTGAATAACTTCACACCGACTGCATCACAGTTTCAGATACACTTGGTCTTTATCATCTAAGAGTTGGCACTGACATCACATCAATATGAAGCACACATCATTATCTCCAGTCAGAACATCACTGCAAAATATGACACTTTCATTCATTAGTTTGGTTGTATTCTTGGTAACAATGAAATCACTCGTAGTTAAGTACATGACTGCTATAACTACTATTACATTAACTAAATATTTACTGCTGCCAATGTCTTAAATGTGGAGGAACGTCGAGATCAAATGAATGAATGAAAAACATTCCCACGTAAGTTTGTGTTCAAAAAGGCTGAATAAAGAAAGTGAAGACAACCGGAGACCACGTTGGTGCCATTTATTTAATCTTGTATTCATAAATTCATTCGGGTATTGAAGTATTACCTGGCATTTATTAAAACCTACAAGTAATGGATTTCTCAGTTGTACGTTAAAACTTTAAGGCAAAATGTGAACAATTTGAAATAACTCAGAAAAACTGTTTCCCCTTTAAGGCCGTGCATCTGTCACCAGTTTCTCGTGTAACTAAGTCTAGATTTGAAAACTCATGCACTCTGAAAGACTTATCCCTGATATGTTTCCATAAACCAAAGCACACACTTATAAAAGCTTCTGGATAAATACATAAAAACTCATTAAGACGCATCACATTTTTTAAATCAGAGGAAACTAAAAATGAATTTATGAACCTTGCTGAAATTAAATGTGCTGGATAGTTGTAAAGATCTGCTATCATACTGTTTCTCAGATATATATTTCAGGTCTCAGATATATCCAGAACCTGTCTCTGATTGGCTGAAACACCAAACAGATCATTGCAGCATTACCCATAATCCCCTCTGTTTCAGCCCTGTTTCCAAAGTGCTGATTCTCTGTCTGTTACTTTAGATGAAAATAAGGAGCCCCTCCCCACGCCCCTCTGAGAGACATTTGGTTACAAAGAACTCAATGGTGCTCTAGGAGGAGATTCAGGTGATAAGGAGGGGGGAGGGGGGGGGTTACCTTGGTTGCTGATTGGCTAATGGTTACACAAGACAAAACATCGTTATGACATCATAAAGTGGCCAAAATCTGGTCAGCTCATTTTCAGACAGGTTTTTATAGAAATGGATCAAAAAGAGAGAGAATCTTTGTTCCTGAAACTTTCAGAGGGGACACATGTTGTGTAGAGAACATGAAGAAGAGGGGACACATGTTGATGTAGAAGAGACATGAAGAAGAGGGGACACATGTTGATGTAGAAGAGACATGAAGAAGAGGGGACACATGTTGATGTAGAAGAGACATGAAGAAGAGGGGACACATGTTGATGTAGAAGAGACATGAAGAAGAGGGGACACATGCTGATGTAGAAGAGACATGAAGAAGAGGGGACACATGTTGATGTAGAAGAGACATGAAGAAGAGGGGACACATGGTGATGTAGATCATAGTAGGTGATCTTTAAAGAGAGTGTGTTTCACTGGAGGGGGGGTCCCTGGATCTTGGTGCGCACCAGCTCTCGTTTCTCTTCTTTCTGCTGGAGGTAATCCTTCAGCTTGTCGGGGGAGAAACTGACTTTGGAGTGACGGGCGCGATGAGCTCTCAGCCACGAGTTCTGGAGACACTCTGCTGCCGTGGGTCTCCCCCTGCAGAGATGATATCATATTAGAAAATATACACATTTATCTTCTAATTTTTATTTAACTAGTTTGAATGTAGGAAATTGAGACCACTTTGCCCAGTTGTATATTGTATTTATTACCCCATGTTCTGATTTTTTAGTAATACTTTAAACAAGATTCAAAGCCTTTATTTTCATTTGAACATTACAAATTCAACATTCAATATAGTTTAAGAAAAAAATTAAAGGGGCAATAGATAGAGCAAGACAATAATGCCAAACACACAATGTAAATTTCAGGATATATAAAACATATTCATATAAAATAGAATACGATTAAACAGTATGCAAAATTAAATAATAGGTTGGTCTTAGAATATTGTATTCTAACTTTTAATTTAATTAAAGAAATGTATGGCATCAGTGCAATCTAGTTCTATTAACCCCTGCTATTGTCTTCGTTCCCCCCCCCCCTTACTTTGGTGTTCGCGGTCAAATTTGACCGGTCCTGTTTTAACTGCTATTACATTAACACAAAAACCATTAATCATCACCAAATGTCATTTAACACCCTTTCAAACTGTACATATTGTATCAGACTAC
>NW_011369035.1:0-5348 GCF_000735185.1 Notothenia coriiceps | reverse complement strand
TAAAACGCTTAATAACCTTCATTACATGTGAGAGAAAGAACATAAGAAAGTTTGACAAAGATGAGGCTGTTAAACGGGCAGCGGATCCGCTGTGTGTAGAAAGAGAGAGAGAGACGCTGAGCTGCACCGTGCAGCGATCAGCTGATACGGAGCATAGAGAGAGAGCGCTGCGGTCCGCGGGGCACGGCCTCGCCTCCTGTCCTCACAACTCTTATCAATCCCGGGACCGGACAATTGTTATTTGTTCCTCCTCAGAACCGAGTTTTGCTTCCCAACCCTGCCACTGTGCTACACTTCCCGCCCCGCCCCGCCCCCGTCTAACTGGACAGAAAGCGGCGAGATGCATTTCCTTAGGAATCGACAAGCAGAACCGAAACTAACATTTATAAACGAACAATTGTGGACACGTACAATTTGCGAATGAGTTCTGCCTTTTGTAAACTGAATTTATCAATAATTTGTCAATAAATCAGGGCGAAAAACGTCACTTGTCCACCGGACAAGTCAATTGAAAGATCTACTTGTCCGATATTGTAAATAACACGTCCCGGACGGTGGGACGTGTACTTTTTCGCACACTGCGTATGAGTTCAGGAGTTTAGTGAAATGGCTCTGATCGGAGGCCAAGCAACTCTTCAAACTGTAACTAATATAAAGGAAGAAAACGAGTTAAAACATTTCGGTTTGAGGCGTCTAGTGGCTTGACAGAAAAACAAGGAAGGAAGCCACGACAGCAACCTTTATTAATCATCTGACATGTTACTGCATCCCCAGCACTGTCCAAGATTCAAAGGCTTTTTGCCATAAGCACAACAGCTACAGCGTAGCTTTGGTAAAGATAATGTCAGGCTCCTCCTATAATGCAACATATACCTAAGGCATAAAACAAAACTTAAACAATGGAGCTAGTGAAATGCATGGAATAAAACAAGATGATACCAAATGTAAAATAAACGCTGCATAGTGGAATAAAATACGTGTTTTTGTAATAATATCTAAATATGTGGACTGTTCACCTGTGTCGATGTCGTTGCTGTTTGCTGCTTCCCTCAGTCGCTTCACCGCTGGGGAGATAAGATATTCAAAGTGATAATGATGTAAATCTTGCTTTACGGCTGGACGAATGGGAACAGATTGACAAACACGGGCTAACACTGGGATAGTTACGAGCTTCTCTGAGCAACACATGATGTGCTTACATGAGACGATGCAAGTACCTTCAATTGGGGCAAAATTCACAAACTACAATATTAAATGAATATGAAATGTATTTGTTGGTGATAAAAGCAGAATAATAATATTTTGGAAATGTTACTATTGATACTTGAAGTACATTTAGCTGATATTATTTCTGTATTTAGGGAATGCATTCAATTCAGGACTTGTACTTGTAATGGATTGTTGTGGGAGCGTAGTATTTCTACTTTTACTTACGAACCCGAGTACTTCTTCCACCACTGTACACACATAAAGCTGAGCTTGATTTGTTGCAGGTATTTTGTAGTTAAACAAATGTAGCCTACACCTAGCTCTGAGATCCTTTACTTAAGTAAAGTACAAATACTATGGACTTAAAATATTCAATTACAAGTACAAATCCGGAATTCAAAATGTTGAGTAGAGAAGTATTATCAATGTCGTCCAATTATAAAAGTAAAAGTACTCAGTTGTCAGAATGGCTCTTTTCACAGAATCATATTATTTTAGAATAGTGTTTTTATTTTGTTAGTCAGAAACAAGTCTGTCAGAGTTGAGCCAATTCAATTAACTTTAAATAACTGGTACATTTTTAGAACAGTACTGCATCACATCCTACGCATATCGTGTGTAATTATATGTACTACAAAGTAGCTAGTAACTATAAGTGTTAAATAGATATAGTGCAATATTTGTCACTTAAAGGTAGTGGAGTAGAAACAGGACAACGTGGAAATACTCAAGAGCAGTATAAGTATGTCAAAATAGAAAAATGTCATGTGTCTGTTGATTGTGTATATATAGGATATACATATTTTATATATATTTGTATTTTTGTATTCAGGATTGTGGGAAACGGTATTTCGATCTCTCTGTCTGTCTGTACACACAAACTGAAAGATTGACAATAAAGTTAACTTTGAATATATATAGTACAATATCTGTCACCTAAATGTAGTGGAGTAAAAACAGGACAACGTGGAAATACTCAAGAGGAATACAAGTATGTCAAAATAGAAAGTACTTGAGTAACTTTGTAAATGCACTTTAAATTGTTTGGTTTCTTTTTCTAATTAAATTAAATGTTACTCACCATAGATATCTTTCCCCAGAGGCCCCACGCTTCGGCTCAGCCTGTGGTTCCTCCTGCAGCTCACCTTCCCCGCCCGGCTGCTCAGAGCCTCGCCCCCCCGCTCCCACAGCAGGTGCAGCACCCTCAGCTCCGTGTCGTCCCTCGGACCGACCCGACCCAGAACCAGCTTCCCCTCCCCAGTGCCGCTCATCCCGAACCCCACCGCAGCAGAAGAACCAGAAGCAGCAGAAGCAGTGGTTCCTCCAGAGGGGGCCATGCTCTCTCCCTCCCCCGCCTCCAGGCTCCCATCCTGGGCTCCGGGCTCCAGCATGTACTCCCCCTCGGAGCTGGAGCGCTCAGTATCCGAGGCTACGATTGGGCTCCACCCGTCCATATTTTATGGATGTTTACACAACTAGAGAGAGAATCAGAGTCAGAAACATAAACCGATCGCATTATATAACCACCACGGCCCCTAGTAGCCCCCCCCCCACACACACACAACAACAACACAGACTATAAGATAAGACTTTATTTATCCCGAAGGAAATTGTTGTGCCAGTTACAAAAATACAAGCAGCATAATAATAAAACCGTACACTAACAGTGCCGTAAAAAGAGCAATTCAATATCTACAGGAAACATAATTAATGTAAATATTACCAGTAATTAGTCGTGCAAAAAAAAACAACGGCAGATACGTAATTGCACGTTTATCATAGCACATTGTTAATAATAATGCTATTGCACATGTTGTATAGCAGAGTGTTTTGTAATGATGGTAATTGTATTTATTTTGCATATAGTGGTGGTGTGGAAGTTCTCAGTTCACTTTACTGAAGGGTGATAGAGTTTAAAAAGGTCCATCTTCTCTTATCTTACATACGAGGAATTTGCCTTGGAGGACATACTGACAACACAGTTAGGGAAGATAAAAAGTAAGAAAAACAACCCAAAAATCAAATGTAATATTCACTGCTGACTATAAAACTAAAATCTGGATATACCCAAAAACGATGTACAGTATACTATTGCGCAATACAACACAGACAACAGACAGACAGACAGACAGAGACACACACACACACACACACACACAGACACACAGACAGACACACAGACAGACTATTGATCCCAAAGTTAGGAAATTGTGTTGTCAAAGCAGCATTTGACAATCAAGATACAGGAATTACAAAACGAATAGCATAAAATAAAGATAAATACTAAAAATGTCAAAACAATACATATTCTCAGTAAAAACTACCTATAGTCAGAGGAGTATCTAGACATTATAGAATATACAGAATACATTTGAATACTCTCTAATCTACTGTACATATAAACATTGTACTGAAACCTCAACTACTACTGCCAAAGAAAAACAGGAAATGAAGCCGTCGGTAATACCTTTCAACCATGGAGCCATTGCACGGGAGGTTAGTCCAAACTGCCCCAAAAAAGTGCTTATATTCCGGGTTATTTGTAGTATTTTCACACCCTTCCTTCCAGCACCAAAATGTCCCCTATTTCACATTTCCCATTATCGGGTAGAGGTATTAAAAAGCGTTCCCATTGGACATTCAGCAGCTCTGAGTCAGTGTCAACCAATCAGAGTCCGTGTTGTTCAGTAGCTCCCCTCAAATAGAAGCGATGGAGCGGGCAGCCAATCAGACACGTTGCTTTACACATGCGCACTGTGTACAGGTTGAAATTGGAATTTATTTAATATTTTGAAGGGACAATTGTTCCATTTACGATTTAAAAAATATATAGAAATAGAAAAAAAATAAAAGAATATTTATATTAAAATAAGAAGTCAAAGTAGCAATTTTGGGGAAAAAAGAGAAATTATAAAATATATATTTAAGTTAATAATGGTCCACAAAACACATTTATTTCATTTAAAAACAGTCTTTTTAATATATGTTTCATCAGGCAACCTCATGTTTAATGTATAATCCATAATCGTTTTTTAACACTCACCCTCCACCTATAAAGCTTCAGATAATTTAGATTTAAAGTAGAATCAGTAGGATTATGTCAAGGTATTGGTTTTATGGACAGAATCATTATATTCTGTATATATTCATGGATGCAAAAGCAAGAAAGAACTTATATAATATTTCAAGAAAAAGTATGTATTTATTCTGAATGACATTACTGCTCAGCGGCTCAAACTAAGGCTGTAAAATAGACTTCTTTAAATCACAAATACATCCTTCATGCTCACATTTTAAACATCTTTTTCACAGGTATAGTTAAAAGGGTTATCACTGTTTAGCTCGCTGTAATAATTAATCTTATGGTTGCATTCGCTGGGATCCTCCAAAGATGGCCGACATGCTGTTGATGCCGTCACAATCGCAATTGTTGTGAAACTAAGGCAGTAAAAATAGACTATCATACTTTGGTTTTTAATTGATGACACATCTCAATGATTGAAACGGACAGTGAGACAAAGCTCAGCTCCAGTCTCAAACTCTAAACACATGTTCTACTTTGGAAACAATTTACAATTCACCGTGTGTCTTTATCCTCATACAGAGCACAGCTGACTTCCTGTTTACAACAACAACAACAACGTTAGCCAGTGTAGCAGCGAGAGGTGTGTTATCCCAGGGTATATGCAGGAATCCTGAAATCAAATGTAATACCTTTTAAGACCCTTTCCATTCATTTTAAGACCTCATCGCAACTTCAAGTTATAACCGGATACATTGGTGACACAATTGACCTCACATTTACTATATTGATTGTAAGATAGCACAACAATCTATCAACAGTTTGTGATAACTAAACTCCTTATCATAATTCAGATAAAACAAAGCACAAGAGAATTAATTGTGTGACCAACCCAATGCAAGGTTTATTAGAAAAAGAAACCATTAGAAAGTATTTGATTTAGGCATTGTTCGCGGACACCCTGTATCCAAAACCTGTTTCACCAGTTCATGTTTTCTTTGCTGTTTGGAATATGCTCCGATCTGATTTTCACAGCAAAATGCATCTTTCCCATGTGGACCTGGAAGATAAACTGGAAAACACTTTTATTAAATAACCAACAATCACTTCATACAGA
>NW_011369034.1:8580-19184 GCF_000735185.1 Notothenia coriiceps | reverse complement strand
GTGGGAAAAGTACTGCGGTGTGAACGCGGCTTATGACAATAAAGCCTTGAATCTTGAATTTACGGTATTTTTAAAAATAACAACAGTAATCTTTAAGCTTTTTTTATCATTTAAAAAAAAATGTATTCTGTTTTTTTTAGAGGTGTATGACTCTCTATGACTCAAAATATTTGGAGGGTTGTGCCGAACTAGTAATACTTAAAAGAAAACTATTTTTCTAGCGGACAAAGTGAGATGTAGGTTGTTGTCTGCAGCACATGGGCCAGATTGTCATGATAAGCAAGTAACTGCTGGTTTCATGAATCATCATCCTCCCTTCATTCTTTCAGGGCCAAAGTGATTGAAGAACAATTCATCACCAAATTCAAACAGGGCTTATACTAGATGAAACCATATTACCCACAATCAGAGGGAGAAGTACTCAGATCTTGTACTTGAATAAAAGTCGAAGAACCAGAGTGTAGGAATATGTTACAGTAAAAGTCCTGCAATCAAAATGTTACTCAAGTAAAAGTACAAAAGTATTCTCATCAAAATATAGTGAAAGTAGCGACAGTAAAAGTATTCATTGTGCAGATTGGTCCATTTCAGAATAATATATATGATATGTTTTATAATGATTGATCATTAAAGTGTTCTCAAAGCTGGTAAAGGTGCAGCTAGTTTGAATGACTTTGTATACTGCAGGGTAGCTTGTGAATTTACTCCAGGTGGAACTAAAGTCTGATTTAACACTTGATTAGATTTCACATCATTCATCCACATCTGTAAAGTAACTAAAGGTATTAAACACATGTAGTGGAGTACAAGTACACCATGTACCTCTGAACTGTAGTGGAGTAGAATGACAAAGTAGCAGAGAATGGAGATACTCATGTAGAGTACAAGTACCTCAAAATTGTACTTAAGTACAGTACTTGGGTAAATGTACAGTTACTTTACACAGCTGCCCACAATGCAACTAGACTGAATTCATTTATACAGATCAGGGTGTTTCTCACTCCACACCTGTAAGACAACCCTTAAACAATAAGGTCACCCTGTCCTTTCATTCACTTTTGTTGGCATAACAACAAAACCCTCTACTCCAAGTGCTCCTCCTGCAGCAGGCCTCCTCTTCCTGCAGCCAGCATGCAGCTGCAGCAGGCCTCCTCCTCCTGCAACAGGCCTCCTTCTCCTGCAGCCAGCATGCAGCTGCAGCAGGCCTCCTCCTCCTGCAACAGGCCTCCTTCTCCTGCAGCCAGCATGCAGCTGCAGCAGGCCTCCTCCTCCTGCAACAGGCCTCCTTCTCCTGCAGCCAACATGCAGCTGCAGCAGGCCTCCTCCTCCTCCTGCAGCAGGCCTCCTCCTCCTCCTGCAGCAGGCCTCCTTCTCCTGCAGCCAGCATACAGCTGCAGCAGGCCTCCTCCTCCTGCAGCAGGCCTCCTTCTCCTGCAGCAGGCCTCCTCCTGCAGCAGGCCTCCTTCTCCTGCAGCCAGCATACAGCTCCTGCAGCAGGCCTTCTCCTCCTGCAGCAGGCCTCCTTCTCCTGCAGCAGGCCTCCTTCTCCTGCAGCAGGCCTCCTCCTCCTGCAGCCTGCTTGCAGCTGCACCAGGTCTCCTTCTCCTGCAGCAGGCCTCCTCCTCCGGCAGCCTGCATGCAGCTCATGTTGAGTCTTTTTAAACTGTGCAATGATGATATTCAGATAAAAGGTAAAAGTACTATCACTACTAATTTTCCACTACAGATCGTGAATTTTCATTGGTACTAACGAGTGATGGAAACGAGTGATTGTGCTTTTTAATCGACTACTGTTATCTTACAGATGTATTAACTAGTTACTTACTAAATTCAGTTTTTTGACACACAGTACCTACGAAAAACGTAAAATAGGATTATTTGGTATAGATGAAACCATCCAGCATTATATTTAACTGACTAAAACCATGAGTGTGTTCAGAGAAAGAAAATTGGCAGAAATGATGCTAAGAAGTTTCTATTCAAAAATATCTCACAGTCTATTCTCTTAAATGTGAAGATTGGCAGCTAATGCTTTTAAAATATTGTAATGTCTTTTTTAGCTTTTCCCACAATGAGTATGTTTACATCTTATACTTCAGGTAGTATTTTTCATACTTAAATATGTTTACTTATTTATCTAAGTAGTTATCACTGTAATTATTTAATTTCATCTTACTGTACAATATTGAAATGTACATTCTCTTCTTTTATATATCATTCTATTAACGTGTATATAGACTTCTTGCACTATTTATTTATTTTATTGTTTATGTCTTACTCTTATTGAACTATGTTGCATGGTTGGAGGAGCTCGGGACATAAGATGTGTATTGCCATTTCTACACCAAAACTCATGTGCATATGACATTAAAGCCTTTGAATCTTTGAATCTTAAGTATGATACTTGATGCAGTACTTTTACTTGAAATGTAGTCCTTTTCCTCAAGTAAATAATCTGAATACTTTTTCCACCACTGGTAATATTCAGGACATTCAGATGCAGTCTCCTTTTATGTAAAGACACCCTGGGTTGCTGAAGGAGTCCTCCATAAAAATGAAAAAGTCCAAAAAAGTGTAAAACTACAAATAACTCATATTGAATCCCTGCGATCATTCAGAATCAGAAACAGGTTCATGTCTGAATGGGTTTACACATGCATACATTAACACAATTAGAGGAACTACCTTGCAACAGGAGCAACTATAGAAATATTGTAACAAACTATTTAAAAACTATTACACCATTATAAATAAATACATATTTTTCAAGAAATATAAATATATAAACAATTAAGTAGCCTACACCCAGAAACCTGCAATATTTAATGTTCCATAATTGGTTTGGGTCCCCTGCATGTAACAGACTGGAAAGAGGTTTACAAATCTTCTTCGAGAGACATTTGTTGTGGATTAAGTTGGAGACGGGACACAAAGTTAAGTTTTCGCACAATTGATAGAATGCTTGGACGTCTCGGATGAGACTGTATATTTGGATTTGATAAGGTTTAAACTAATGAAACAGTCTTAGTAGATATCTTAACCCTAAGTCAGTAACGGGATAGACGAATCCTATACAAGTCATAGGTTGTAAAAAAAAAGATCCTTTCGTAACACGAGTATAAAAACATATAAATGTACTGGCCGTATATTGTATCCACACCAACATCCACATTTTTAGACAACATGTCTTGACTCCAAACAGCTATTTGCTTCTTTAATGGTAAAAAAAAAACTATATTTGTTTTAAATTAAACCAAACCGTGTAATTTGAACTAACAGCCTCAAACTCAAAATCATAGCCCAATTCACCAGCATGTATGTTCCTTTACCATCCCCACACTGAGAGCGTCACACGGGCACGGCGGGGTCAGTGACCGCGCACGCCGCCTGTTTATCTATATGAGAGATTCTCGGGAGCGCGCACCCCCTGGCCGAGGAAGGTGAGCGAGTGTCTGGAGGGGAGGACTCGGGAGCGCGACCAGCCGAGGGATCGATCGGATTAAACTCGATTTGAGTGAAATTAACACAAAGGAGAGAAGAGCAACGCACACTTGTCGGCGAGGTCGAGGATGCGAGACACGCCGGAGAAATATTTGATGAGTAACAAAACTTGAACTTTTTTCCTCTGTTTATTTATATTTCGAACGGAGAAAGACCACGGTGGATTTTTTTTCAAGCCAGCGGAGATACTCTACTAACGAGGAGTTGATTTGATAAAAAGCCCGAAGTGACCGAGCTTGTTGGGTAAGCTAACAAGTAACCCTTTTGAATGAGTGCAGTTTAATTTTTGTCGAGCAGAATTCAGTTGGAGTGTGAGTGTTTGATTGTATCCACTGATACTGATTCATTAGCGTTTATATTCTGTCGTATTAGTGAGTTTTCCATACTTTTCCAACGATATCGCACTCTTTAATGTGCGGTGCGAGTTGGGTTTGCATTTCATTCAAAGCTCACTCATTGGAAATCTTACGTTCAGGGCTATTGTTTCATTAAGCCTCTGTTTTGTATTCTCTTTTCAGCATAAAGTCATTGAAGGTCTATGGAGCTACCATGCCGACATGCTAACAATAGCAAGTTTAGCTTTGCCACCCGCTGCATCGGTCACACACACGCACAACAGTCCCATAGATAGTTGAAAAGTGGAAAGGAAAGCATCCATACAAGACCCAGAGCCTCTCCAGTGTGTAGTCTGGTGCCACGATAACTTGTTGATTTTGGTAAAATGAAAAATTGACTGAATTTAGTTTTAAAGTGTAAGTGTTAGCCCTGTTAGCTAATTGTGTTGAAGCTTTCAGGAGACACGAGGTGGCTCGAGCGTAGAGGTGAGTCACTGGCCGCCTGAATGAGAGGAGCTGAGTGAGACTCCCTACGGAGAATACTTGGCAAATATCGGCCTGAACGCTTCGCCATGCATAAATGAACATGTTTCTATACTTCAAACTTTAATTGGTGTTTTTATTTAAACTGAACGACTATGTTTTTACTGATAGGGGACAGCGAGAAGTGTCCGTAGTAGTCGCTAGTTTTATTGGACGGAAGGGACAGAGCAGTGGAGGAGAGGGGGGTGGGCGCAGTGAGGCCAGGCGGTCATTCCATACAACCGTGTTTTCACGTTGTTTTTACCACGTTTTACCTTACAAAAAACAATGTGCACATACGGTAAAGACTTGAGTCCGATTGAACAGCGTTTAAAAAGAATGGAGAGTGTTTGACTGCTATAAAAACCGAGATGAGAGGAGCGTTCCCTGGTCCGGAACGACGTGCGAAATACTGCTGATAGGCTAATTAGCCGTGCTAGCAGCTGTAGGTTAGCTCAGCGCTAAGACACCGAAGTTCTGCTAGCCAGCTCTCATCCCCATTGTGTACGGGCGAACACCACTTATTAGCCCCCCAAGCTAGCTAGAAACCTGCTCGGGGCGGTTATCAGTCAAAGTGTGGCTCGTGGGCAAGAAAATGTTAACTTTCTGCATCGTTCGCTTCACTTTTTGTCGAGGTTTAAAGAATACAAAGTAACGCTACGCTTTCCGCGTTTTGGCTTTTGTTGTTTGTAAAATTGTATGCTGCGACCGAAGTTTGTCGTTCTCTCCGGCTACACTTGTTACATTGTATGGACGAGCGAAAAAGCAGCATAAAACACCTGCTTGTGGCCATTTACTTCAGGCTACAAGGCAGCACTTTAACAACAGTTTTGTCTTTCCTTTTTACAACGCGACTTTATTGCGTGCAATCCAGGACTCGTTATCCATTATGGTTTCTGTAATCCGTCAACTTGCATAATGGTCATCAACTGCTTTCACGCAACTTTGTTGTCTGCGCCAAAGATAAAAAAACAACAACTGAGCGCTTCATCCCAAAAAAATACACACACTGGAAGTACTTTTCAGTTTTATTCACAGTTGCATACATTCAGTCTACATGTTCGTTCTTTTTCTTCCTCCCGTCTGCCATATAATTAGGGGCTGCTACCCCCACCACCTTGTGTCTGTGAGCCAAGATGGCAGCTAGTCATGTTTAGCGGGCCACAGAGGGAGAGATAAGAGGCCCCGACCACACATACATCTCACAACAGATGTTCAGCACTATTTAGTCCCGTTTGTTTCTCTGCATTTTCTTGTGGTTAAGGTTGAGGCACTGTTCCTCCCCTTGGTTTCTTATAGACATTTTATGTGGACCAAGCTGGAGATGGGACTCAAAGTTGAAATGTCCCCACATTTAGTACGCATGTTTGGACACCTTGGATGATATGTTTAGATTTAAAGATCTGATGTAGTTTGAATTAATACAAAAGTGTGTTATGCTGTCTAATAGTCAGTAGATATTGTAACTAGGGGTGCACGGAATGGGAAATTCTTGGCCGATACCGAAAATAGGAAATAGTTGGCCGAATGCCGAAAATGATTAATCGAAATATATATATATATAGTATACATTTTTTACCAATGTTGTTCAGCTACCTGATTATGAAAAAATACATGATTATGGCTTAACTTAACTTAACTTAACTTAACTTAACTTAACTTAACTTAACTTAACTTAACTTAACTTAACTTAACTTAACTTAACTTAACTTAACTTAACTTAACTTAACTTAACTTAACTTAACTTAAATAATAATCACTATTATGGGTCCATAAAACATTTATTCAGCACTTTTGAATGCATACAGTACATTAATTCCAAGTCAAGTGCATTTTCTTTTCTCTGTAGGATAACTACAACAAAGTGCATTCAGAACAAAGTCAAGGTGCTTTAAAACTGCATAAACATCTAGGCCAGTAGGCCTACAACAAAATAGTGTAAATAAAGACTGTAACAGCCAGGCCTTCAACAACAACAAATGCACCAATAAGTGCATGCATACAAATGTGCAAACTGGATAAATCCACATGAATGTAACTATTTACAAATGAAATTACAATTGAATTTCAAGAATCTGTAAATAAGGCTGTCTGTCCTAATAAGCAAAGTAGTAAACATTGTATAAAGATACATAAAGTGAAAACTGGATACAAAATCCACAATCAATTACAAATTAAATTACAATTTCAAGAATCTGCAAATAAGGTGGTCTGTCCTCATGAGCAATGTAAACAACATTGTATCATTTAGATACCGAAAGTACAATATATTGAACACTGTGCTGCTGTCATTTCCCCCTAATGATAACCTGAGATGGTGAGTTATAACTCACAATGAAAATTGTTCAGGAAAGTGGGTATAGAGTAGACATGTAGAACTAGATAAGCTTATGATAAGCCAGCCTTGTCTATTTATTAAGGAAAAGTGGGAGGTTCTTTTTAATGAACAGTAGCTTCTCTGCTTTATCAGCCATAAGTCTGTTCCTCTTCTCATCAAGCACGTGAGAGGCAGCGCTGAACAGTCTCCCGCTGTCAGTGCTTGTGATTTGATCTTACTCTGCATATTTGTCCGGGTGTTTTGATTTCAAGTGGTGGAGTAATCCCGAAGTGGTGAAAGTCTTTGCAGTTACACCCCCTCGAGAAATGTCAGCTGAACACGTTTTACAAATCGCAATCCGCGCCTCTTTCTCTGATATTTTTAAAAAGCTCCAAGCGGCAGACATGTTGGCTGTGAGCCAGCCGCGAGCATGGTCGCGGGCCGTGCTTGTCGCTGCGTTTTGATTACGTCATCACAACAACACGTTAGCTTAGCAACGTAACCCTGTTCTCTGACATTCGGTGATATTTTTTCGGTGCTAGAACCCTTTCGGCCGAAAGGGCCTTTTTAACCATTTTCGGCGGCCGAATATTCGGTGCATCCCTAATTGTAACCCTAAGTTAATACTTGGATGTATGTACTGCGTTTTAGGGCCCATTTAGTTGTCTAAAGCGAGACAGATCGCTTATTCCTTTTATAAAAGAAATACTTTGCGCTCTGTTTCATAAGCTTAACATATATTTGTTGTCATGCTTATGTTTTTCCTGTCCTGTTTTCAGTCCAATGCTCCGCACTTACACTGGGGTTAAGAAATGTAGATGCACCACATGCAGCGAAGTGACTCATTCTCTACAAAGACAACATTAAGATGTACCGGTTTATTGAGATTTTACAGTGTGCCGCAGTTCAATCCGGTCTAATATCCATGCACTGTTGCTCGTTTTCCACATTTTTACACCCATTATCCCATCTTCGCACAACAAACAAGCCAATATTTCTCATGACCATGAAGCTTTAACCAAGCCACTGTATGCCATGGCCTTGTTCGTTGAGTCTTAGCTTGTGGAAAATGAAACAAACTTTGTTTATAACAGTTGTCCATCAGTGTGTCACGTTTTTGAATAAGCCGTTCCTGACCTATGAATCAATAGTGTGATCGGCTTTCGCTATCTGAAAATCTTTACTCACAATGTCCCACCTTCTATTGACCTTTTAACCAACACTTACTGTATTCACGATAGCTCGGAGCAAGACATCTAACCATATGAACATGTAAGAAGAAGGGCCTGATGCCAAGGGCAGTTTGTATGTGCAAATGAGAGCACGAAAAGTTCGCGGAGCCCCTATCGGCATGCATTGAGCACTCAAGCTTGAGCTGACAACACTGATGCTGTTGTTGTACTCTGCCAGTGAAAATGGCCATTGTTCCTGTCTTTTTTCCTCCCTTTTGATTTGACTCTTTGCTGTGTATTGTCCACCAACGTCCCCTGCTAATCTTTTATAACTTCAGTCTAACCCATCAGGAGATAGTTCTCACTCATTTCGCTCACCCTTTCACTTATTCAATTATCAATTAAAAAAAACAGTCTTATTAACCAGAGTTTAAGTTTTATTTCAATTTAAAATATTTAGTAAAGCTATTGGTCTGTGATAAGGGCTGGAGGCTGTTTTATATTTTTACCTTTTTATCAAAAGCACATTTTCACTTTCTGTTATTTCAGTGTTGAACTTGAAGCATTAGCCCCAACTCGCATTCTAGGTCCAATGAGGTGCTTCTGTGGTTGAAACACAAATATCAAAATGTTTTTTAACACTTTACTGAAAAAATGATGAATTATTGTGAGCATCTTGCGAAGTTTATCGGAATAGTCCTGCCTTTATAATTAGAATAATAGCTGAAGATAAAAAGCTACCATACTCGGCACCATAAAACTATACATTTTAACTGAACAGTAGCATTGGGTAGGTTACAACAGGCTGTACTAAACAATTATTTTCTTAATCAATTCATCTATAAGATTAAAAAGAATATATCTTAACGGTCCATCCTTTCCCCCAAAGTCAAACGTAAGTGAACTTATGGTTGCAGTTTGAGTTGGCAAACTATTAAATCACATCACCAAGAAATGTATTTCCCATTGGCTGTGAGAAAATGTCCAGAAAAAACTCAGAACTCAGACTGCCATGTTTAAGTAAGTGGATAAAACAGATCTGAAATGAAAGCCTAAGATCTATCAACATTGTGCTTTAAGCGTTTCCTCTCATGCCATGCTGACCTTACCAGCTGACTATTAAAGCTCTTCAGAGGCATAAAAAATAACCATGTAATGTATAATATTTTTAGCACGGCATATATTCAACAAAAAAACACTCTAAACGCCAACTGAGTGTAGTGCATAAATTGAAGGCTGAATTGATTTCAATCTTTGCACAATTTTTTTCTTTTATTAAGGTAGATAGATATATACTTTATTTATCCCAAGCTGAGAAATTGTTTTGTCATAGCAGCATTTTGACAGTCAATGTCCAGTCCAGAACCTTTCCTCAGTATCACCAGAGAAAAACATTGTAATGTATTTGGAGGTGGGCCACTATTGAGCAGACGTGTTGTTCCTGTGCATGGTTGGGGGGCACCTGATGCTGTGGAGCTCCTGATGGACTCTTGGTGCTGAAAGCCTGGTGTTGGGTATCTGAGGTTGGTGTTGTTAGGGTTGCCATTTTGTCTCCCATCATCATGTGTCATGGATGGCAGGCCTGTTAGCAGAAGAGCTGCTGTTGTTTTTCTCAATCTCTTTCATCTCGCCATATATCGCTCCACCTTCAACCCTCACCCACCCTCCCTCCCACTCCCTTTCTACTATGCATGAGCTCCCTCTCTTCTTTCTCTTCCTTTCCATTTCCCCCTCTCTCCATCTCTCCCTGCCTGTCTGCTCCCCCCTCCTTCCCTCCCCTTCTTCCAGTCCTCTCATTTCCAGCCAAAAGGTTAGCGGGGGTCTTTAGCACCGTGGTGACATTCAAAACTGAGTGTCATCGCTGTCTCTCTCGCTCCCTCTCATCCCTCCCTTTCACCTGTCTATCCCTCCCCCCTCCTCCTCCGCACTCGCCCCCCCCATCCTCCTCCTGCAGCGAGGGCCTTCTGGACAGAGTGCTGTGCCTAGAAGAGAGGCTGGTGTTAATGCAGCTCTCGAGTGTTTGTGTGTGGGCTGTATGTGTGATAGAGGAGACGGCCTGTCGAGTACATCTCTGACCCAAGTGTGTGCGTTAGGCTTGGGCGGTATGACGGTATTACGGTATACCAGGGTATTTGGAAATACCGTCGGTATGATTTTCAATACCGTGACGTCACAGACTGTGCGCCAAATCACAGATCCGTTTCATTCTATTACACTGACACGGAGTTTTGACAGGGACGACATTGGTTGTAATGCACAGCACGCGCCAGCAGAGGGCAGGGGAGGGCAGTCCGTCTTTCCCGCTCTCAGAGCTCAGCACAGAGCTGAGCTGAGCAAGATGGCGGCAGCATTTGCCGGCCCCGAACTCGGACAACTAGTAAAAAAGAAAAATGCCTCTGCGCCTGTTTGGGACTATTTTGGGTTTACTCGTCGCCAGTGACTTCATCCAGCACAACGAGAGACAGAGGCACTTCTTTGGGAATGTTTAAGACGGGGTGAGTGAGTGTTGACATGTTTTAATCCTATGCAACTGGTTGATGGTTTTGTAGTCGAGGTCGGACGGTTTTAAAAACGAAAGCATTTACGTGCTAAACATTCACGCGAGTAATCCAATGAATCAAATGGAAATAAGGTTTTTAACACATGCACGGAATAATATTGCCAAACTAGTTAGTGAATATAGCAAACTTTATTCAATAAGTGAAGTATTTACTCCCGGAAAATGTTTATGTATGATGATATATTGTTAACTTAGCT
>NW_011369034.1:0-6125 GCF_000735185.1 Notothenia coriiceps | reverse complement strand
CGAAGCTTGCCCTGTCGCCCAAACTAAATTTGGTGTGTCCCGCACCGTCGGCCTTGACACGCCTTATTTGGCCTTTATGTTGAATCGGCTGTGCGTCGGCCACAGGCAGTCGGACAAAGAAATCACTCTGATTGGCTGTTCAGCTAGCGAATCAGTGCATGAGAAGCGAAACGGTAGCTTGAGAATGTCTTCCACAAGCAACACTCCAATGGCTGATGGCTCCAGTACCACACAAAACATAATTTTGATGGACGAGAGTGAAAACGGAACGCACACGCTATTTGTTGTTTGTTTGTATCACGTAGCCCAGGGGTGCCCAACCTTTTTTGAACCGAGAGCTACTTTTAAAGTTGCCAGTCTGCCGAGATCTACCAGTCCAAATCATGGTCCAAATAGAGAGGCGTAGCCATTACTGACAGCCTACTACCAGGTAAATACACATTTCTACTTGTATAAAACTGACCTTTGTACGATGAATACTTCATAAAATACTGCAGATCCTTTATCTTACCTCTTTCTAATCTACACACATACAAGTATTTAACTGAAGTTACACAACAGTGTTGTTGATACAGAGTTGTATTCACGCGTCACATACTACAGTGTGTAATGTTTTCAATAAACATTGAACAGTGCTGCCACATATGACACAGGAAAAAAAGAAAGACTCTGGAACCCTTTCTTTGCCATTATATAAAAATAGTGTTGCTACAAAAGTATAAATTAGGCTTACTAATAAGACAACTCAGATCTGAAGCTACACAGGAATCTGCTGCCAAAGTGCAATAAAAGACTAAATTAATAGAATCAAACCCTTTTTTTGTTGTTATCTAACTTGAGTTTTTATTATATCAAAAAACCTGTTGAAATGCTACTGTTATTTTTACTGTCCCCAAAAAGCGCGTCGGCAGCCTCCAGGAATGCTTCTTTCACAACTTTGCCGTCTTTGAAAGACTTCATGTGTTTCTCAAGAACGTGACTGACACGATAAGATGCTATGGTAGCAGCCTTGCTCTTGTGTTGGGCCTGGTGAAAATGGACTGCTGTGCATTTAGCTGTCCTTTCAGGTCCCTCCCCTTTTGGGATAGGGCAGAATTAGGAGGGAATTCCGTCTCGTAGCGTTTGTGCACTGTTTTGAAATGCAGCTCCTAAATTACCCTTCTTCGATAAAGCCACGCTCGCACTGCAGATGAGACGGATGGACTTTGAATTGGAATAGATAGAAAAATAATCATCCTCCCACTCGGAGTGAAATTTATATATTTTGGGCTTTTTTGCTTTCTGCCATAATTGCGGTCTTGTGTGTGTGCGGACCGTCACTCCTGTTGAAATGGACAACGTCAGCGAAATAGTGCCCACTGCCCACCAGCCATGCCCCGACACATGGGGTGACGCCGGCTAATCACAAAGCTTTGATGCGTTCAAATGCATTATTCTGGCACAGGAAGATTATGTTACAGGACATTAACGATAAAACAGAATATTGTTGTTCTATTTTTAGACACATCTCGCGATCGACTGGGAATCTCCCCGCGACCCTTCTTTTTAACGAGTTGCTGCTCTTGTTCTGACATCTTCGCTCGCGCTGAACACTCAAGACATGTCACTCCCACGTGGCCGAGTGGGCTTTTAGGGAGGGGCGAAAGCGCACACAGCAAAATAATCGTATTTTGTCAATTATGCTGTTTTTCAAGTTTGGCTGTGTATCGCTAAACAAGGAAACCACACCTCCACGGAACTCAGCGCGATTCACAACGTGAACCAACCAACCAGAGCACACTGTGCTCACAGGGAGGGTGGGGGCTGGAGCTATTGGAGCTACAATGAGCCGTTAAAGGCAGAGAGTGAAATTCAGTGAATAGACGTAGTTTACAGAGATGCTGTATGAGAAACCAAAGTGATTTTGGAAAATTGCACAATATAAATCTATTCTAGTAGACCTCAACAATGGAATTATGATCAGTGGAAATGGCCATGAAATGGGACCTTTAATGTCTTCAGTATTGTGGGACACTTACAATGAAAACCTCTCTGGAAGTTCTGTCTTATTCAACATTTCTTTCAAAACCTAAAATGTAGACTGAAATGTTCTGCCTGTGATGTTGTTGCTCATAAATGTTTCATCTTACTTTTCGTTGCACATGGATGACAAATCTCCCAACAGCCCAAAACCACTGGTGTTTTTCTGACATGCTGAAGAGACTCCCAGGTAGTGTTGCACGGTGTACCGATACTTGAAAGGTACCGCGATACCCTGCCGTTAAAAACGTTATGTTTCATTAGTATCGGTACTTTAAGAATGACGGGGAAAAGTACTCCGGTGAGAAAGCGCTGTTTTAATAAGAGCCGTTTGTGTTCAGCGCTTTGCTTCCACTCTCTGCACTGCAGCCGTGCCTGGAGTCCCTCCCCTCTCAAGCACGCTCTAAGTCCCTCCCCTCTGTCATGCACACGCTAGCTGCCAGAGCATGTGAGAAAACGAGAAGCATGGCTGCAAGTGGGAGTGCAACTGCCGCTGCGCCTCGGTTTGTTGACAAAAAAGACGCCAGAAGCGAAATTTGGAAGTATTTTAGCTATATCTCTGACAGTGAAGGCAAGCCTACGGACACCACGAGGTCTGTCTGTAAGACATGTTTTAGATCCCTGCAGACCAAGGGAGCCAACACATCAAACTTGGCGAAGCACCTCGCCGACCGGCAGGTTAGCGAATGTGATAGATAACATAATTACATCATGCTCAAGCCCATGCCCTCAAATCTAAGTCAAACAAGTGTAATTTATTTTGTGATAAACTAACGTTTTCGTAGTTTGACGAGGCAATTAATGGCAATGATAACTGTCTAATATTGCTATCTTTTTAGCTAACTTACCAAAGTGGCTAACATCTGAAATGTACATTTTGTCAATAATTATTTATATTACTGTAGCCTACTATTACATTTTAATAAAATATAAAGTTAACTATCAAAGAAATCGCATAAAAAAGAGACCATGTTGTAAGAAAACTACCATTTTATTTATCATGAAAATAATAAAAGAAAAGTATCGAAAAAGAATCGGAATCGCAATTCTCGACTTGGTATCGGTATCGAAACCAAAATGTTGGTGTCGTGACAACACTACTCCCAGGTAGTGACAAATCGTTTAGTTTTTGAAGCAGGGGTTTCCCCAAAGCCTGTAACGGGGGCTCTGTGCCTGTGATAACTCATCTGCAACACTGAGCATTTCCCCCTCACCTGCAACAGTTTTTTTTCTGATGTTACCATAACAATGCTCACACCACTATTAGAGTATTTACATTAAATAAATAGCAACTTAGAAGTACAGAGGGATGTGATCTTTTAACAGAGTTAAACATATATAAAGTCACTGAATTAATTAATTAATTAATAATACATTAGTCTTTTACACATGGGTAGTAGCATTTGAAATCTTAATAATTTGTTCTAATATCTATTCTTTAAAAGGATTTACTGTCTTCGTCTTGCATTAATCAAGCAGGGTCCACCAACGCTCATATTTTATTTGAGGTTGCATGCTCAGAACACAATCAAGCTTTTAAAGGTTGGCACAAAAGGAATAAAGACAGTGGAACGCCACAAAGAGAGTTGTTGTGCAAGTACGCTATGTTGGCCCGGGCCGTCTAAATAGTGCTTCCGGGCCAGCGGACCATTTATAATGTCGAGCACTGCATATAGTGACTTTGCTCAAATTCAAATGTTTTAGCCACTTCTTGCGAGTTAGTTTCTGTGGACATCACATATGTTATTTGCTCCTATTGTAAAAGTATAAGCTGTTAAACCGTCAGTTGGGCAGTGTGCATCATTCCTTAGAGCTTTTTACCTCACCATCACCACTACACATCCCTGTCTTGGTAGCCTTTATAAAAACAGCTGTAGCCACAAGAGAAAAAGGAACAGGACTACCACAATATTGCATCCATCCCCAATACGGGTTGATATGGAAAAATATGACAAGATGTCTCATGCTAGTGTGCCAGTTAAAAAACAGTTTAGGCTTTCTTCTGACCTTGAATCTGTGAGGTTTCTTTCTCACCTTAAGGATTCTAATCGGTTAGAAAGTTTCTTACATGTTATATTTAACTTATAATTAATTGAGAACAGCCACCCTAACTAGTAGTGTAAAATACATTAAATGTCTTTACCATTACATGCCTCTTTAATACACACTAATTTGACATGACTAGATGGAGAGACCCTATAACAGGTTCTTGAGCTCAGTGAACACCCCCCCCCCCCCCCCACCCCGTTGCTGGTCCTGCATTCCTCTGGGATCAGACTGGTAGCCGCCAATTTGGTTTTTCCTAGCACATGGTAAAGGCAGGGAACAGATTGGATAAACACACCTTTCCTGCTGACCCCACCCAAACCGCTGGTCCTGCATCCTCTGGGATCAGACTGGTAGCCGGCCATTGGTTTTTCCTAGCACATGGTAAAGGCAGGGAACAGATTGGATAAACACAGCCCTTTCCTGCTGACCCACCCAACCCCCTCCTCAAAACACAACACCATAATACACACACACACACACACACACACACACACACACACACACACACACACACACACTCTCTGCCCATTAACAAAGCAGCCGTGCGTAAAATAACCAGATTTTCTCTAGCTTCACTGCTTCTCTCTTTCTTCTCTCGCTTTCTTGATTCCCCCCACCCCCCTCTCCACCCCCTTTTCTCTTTTCCTTCCTTCCGGGCCTCAAGTCCCAGCCCCAAACACAAGGCCCTGCATCCCCTCACTTGAGCGTAATTACACACATAGCTAGCCAGCTTCTGCACGCTGTCCCCCATTCGGGAACAAAGGTATAAATTATAGCGGCTTAGATCCTAGTGGTAATGGGAGGTGGGTGGGTGCACATGTGTTCTCCAGAGGAAGAGGAAGATCACTCACTACTTCAGGTGTCTAGCGCTAAGCTTGTGGTGCAGTTTGTTTCTCTGGCTGTGTTGTGTTTGTCTCTGCCTGCCTGTGTCTCCGTGCAGAAACGGTGTTGACATGGCAGAGATTTCCTGTTGTAAAGCCTGCAGGCTACAGACAGTTTAGCTGCCAAACTTTCAGCGGCACAGACAGCGCTGCATTCAACCACTGTCGGCTAGTCTTTCTTCCTCCCCCCCCCCAAACCAACACTGCACACACAGGGATGTGCAGCTGTTTGATCCAGTATGATGTGTCAAACTAAATCAGAAAATCTGAAAAAAAGAACAAGGAAGGGGTACTGCAAAGCCATCAGATCTAACTTCATGCATTAACACGGGGATAACCACATGCATATTTGTCACCAAATTCTGCAGATAAAAAAAATAAATCAGAATCATCAAACATTTTAAATGTAAAGAGCAGGTACCCGATCTAGGCGTTATTGAAAACTTCTGACAGACTTGCAACTTTCCAGGTTAATTAAAAACCCAAAGAATGTATTAAAGTAGATGCACCAGTGTGTCAGTTGAACTTGGCATTGACACTGCATGGTTTCAGCTTGGCTGAGCGAATGGCCTCAATAATGGTGGTTCCACAGAGCTGCACAGCTGGTGTGAATTCCTGAGCCTAGCTTTTGAATGTCAGTTATTTTGTGAAGTCGGCTATATCTACACACGTTAGATCCACACAGTGATCACTTTAACCATTTGAGCCCTGAACCTGTTTTTCAGGCCTCAGACTCGAAAATGACATTCCCAGAACAATTGACTATAGCTTCACTTCTAAAAGGGCTAAATTAATAATCTTTTTTCTCAAAGCAATGATAAACCTGTGAGTTGGATGTAGAAAAGTCGGAATTAATACAGATGTTTTTATTTTAAAGGGGACCTATTATGCAAAATGCACTTTTTGATGTCTTTTATACATAAATGTGTTTCCCCGGTGTGTCAGGGAACTCACAAAGTGTCAGAAAACAAAACCCTCTCTCTTTTCCTCCGTACCCAAATCTCAAAAAAAAAAGAAGGGGTGGTGCTAACAAGCAGATCTAGAGTTTTCGCTCCTATTACGTCATCCGGCACACGTGACACGTCCCAACCAGGGTTTCTTATGGCCAGTAATTACCGGTTTTTCGCTGGTAAAATGTATTAAAAACCGGTAAATTCAAAACCTGCCTGTCAAAAT
>NW_011369033.1:0-19837 GCF_000735185.1 Notothenia coriiceps | reverse complement strand
TGTCTACACACACACAAACACACACACACACAATTAGAAGCAATGTATTTCTATTGGTAGTATGTTTCGTGCCTGCACCAAATAATAACAAATTAGAAGGAAATAGTCTTTTTTTAAATACAGATGTCAGTATTCTGAGGCTCTGAGCCATTTCTTTTCCTCGCGGACGGCAAAAAAACTCCGACATTATAAAATTTAAAATAAAAGGGTTAGGGTTAGGGTAAGATATTGAGTAGAAAATGTTTTTATGAACCACACAGCTTCTGGTATTCCAAGACCCGACCGACAAAAACACGTGGTGCAGACACGAAACACGCTACCAATAGAAATACATTGCTTTTAAAATCGTTCTGTGTGACACGAAAAAAATGCGAAAATCGTGTTGGTGAACACGAATCAATAGATTAAATACATTTCGTGACTATAACACGAAATGCCGTGAGTTGGTTGAGTACATAACAACAAAAAAATACATTTATTTATAATAGGGACATCTATGGCTATGCTGTAGAGCAATTGTTACAGCATAGCCAAATGAAAAACAGCTGAGAACAGTCATGTTTGCCACCATTCAGTGTTGTTTCTGGGGCCTCCCCTAGCCTATAGGATGTCTCTGTTCTGATAAACTTGTTTCAGAATCACTTATTGATAAGTTAGAGCATCAAGCCAACACAACGGCCTTATCATCTTCACCTTGTCCTGAATCTTGAGCATGTTAGAAGAAATTAAATCTTTCACACACACACACACACACACACACACACACACACACACACACACACACACACACACACACACTCCGCTCCTCCTATCTGCAGCACGGCAAAACAGTCGGTATGGCAAACCTACTACGGGGCTTAATAACTGAGTATTGACAAAGTGGTATCTTTTTTGTTCATCTTGTTACGGACTGGAAATGAGGTACAGAGTGTTCGTCCTGTCTCAAAGGGAAGCGCACTGATCTCAGTTAAAGGGTTTCTGTGGGCCTCAAATGTTCTGTTTTCTACATGTGAGGCCCACAGCTGGTGCAGAATGTCATTTAAGAGAACATGCATCACTTAAACACACCTTTAACTGTAAAATCTAACATATCATTGAAGGGAATGAGGTTAGCTTTTATCTTGATGTCATGTAAACTGTGCATGATTTAGGTTTTTATTTCTTTACGCCCTTATTGACGTTTCAGTATTGACAATCATCTCCCGTCGCAGAAAACCTGAACAATAGTTGATTTTGATTGCACAACAAATGGTAATGGCAACGTATGAGGACGTACGTTTTACTCTTATTTTCTGTTAAAAGGAATAATTCACACACAAAATGATTATTTGAATATCAATGAATCCCCCTGTGTTACCTTCTTGAATAAACCTTTATGTGTCTCGCATGCCTCGACACCTCGACACATAACAAAGAATCAAGTAGCAAACATTCTTCTTGATTAATGAAAGTCAGTTGAGGCTGCATAGAGCTTCGCCAAAACCACATCAAATCATCCATTTAATAACTTGTGAGTTGTGTGAGTGTTTGTTAAGAGATATTTAGACTCCGTTTACTTCAGTTCATTAAGACAGTTTTCTGTATTTAGATTCTCCATTCGCTGTGGATGCAGACATTAAAAACAGAGTATTCTTCAACATTACAAAGTAACACGTGGTGAGTATTTGTTATACAAACAATATATATATTTTAAGGACAAGGTATTCCTTTTAATTCATTGTCATGTAAGGTGCCATTTGACCACGTGTGTCCAGTGTGTTGCTGAACAGTTTACAGACAGCTGATATTATCATCTCATCTGCACCACGTTCAACTTTGAATGCTGAGTGTGCGATACATTAACACTACAGCTGTGCTCATGTGCAATGTGTTTAAATGCATAAGAAAGCATATCATATCTTTGATGGCTCCACTAACGGTGACTGCTGCTTGAATACACACTGAATGTACTCAACTTTCCTCTGATACTGAACTTCTAACCACTCGATATCTGCCATGTTGAAAAACTACTGATGCTTTTATACAAATAGTCTGAGGTGTAATCTTTCTCTCTCCTGTTATTACGTATGTGTTGCATCCCTGATTAGCGGCTTTTCTAAAAGAGGGGATATCTCATCATTGTATCCCTTTATTTTAAACTCTGAATGTGTTTGCTGGATTCTGCCAGAAATCTTCTAAACAAGAATAAATTGTTGAAATGTGTATAAGAAATAAAGAATATATTCATTACAAAACGTCGAGCGTCTTCGCAGATCATTATATTTAGTTTCAAATCAGTTACACAGTGTACAACATGACTGCAGCATCTAAAGTGTAATTTACAACCTCCTAATCCCACAGCATCAGCTCAAGGCTTTTTTACACGTTGTATCTGCAGAACCAGAGAAACCACAGCCGTTGTCCTCAACAACTAAACACATTTCCTCATCTCCTTCCTCCTGCCACCACAGTCTTTAAGACATAACTACCTTTCCTTCCTCTTTATTCCTTTCAGAGTTAAATGTGCACTAACGTGGCTTAAAAAGATGTGTACTAGAATGTAAACAAGTCCAAATATGTCACAAGCTGTAGCTAAATGTCAATACACTTGATCAGGCTCTCTTCCCCACTTTCATATCATGTAAAAAAGTGCTGAATTGCATATAAACCGACGGGGATGGGCTGCTACGCCCCCCCTGCGCCACTTATCATGAGGTGAAGAAACACAGGAGGGTCTGCAGCGCTGATAATGCTGCTCAAACGAAGAAAACATGTGGGTGCAGAAAGTAGATAAGAAACCGTTTGGGTTCTCTCTCCGGTGTGAGGGCTCTGCAGTTTCTGTTGTTGCAGGAGATGCAGGGATTAGGTTGGCTCGAGGCCAGACAGAGGTTTAGGTCCACGTCCTCACATCACAGCTTCAACCAGAAGACAGGTGCACACAAACATTCATGTACCTTTACCTCCATTCATCAATCCATTTACCCGTCTATCCATTTCCCATCTAATTGTCTATCCATCCATACTTCTATCTATCTTCCATCCATCCATCCATACTTCTGTCCATTCATTTATCCATTGATCCATCAATCATCCATCCATCCATTTATCCAGGTATCCATTTATAAATCCATCCATCCTTGTATTCATTAATCAATTTGTCCTGCGATCTATCTATCTATCTATCTATCTATCTATCTAAATCCATCCATGTCCATCACCAATGCATCTTTTAAATGTTTTCATCCATCCATTTATCCTCCATCTATCTTTCCATCCATATATCCATTTAGTCATACAGTAGATCCTCATCCATCATCGAACCATTTATCCTCCATCTATACATGTTTCCATCTATCCCACCCATACAGGTATCCATCAAATATCTTTTTATTTTTTTTATCCATCCATTGATCCATTTATCAATCTCTCCATCCATCCAGCTTTCTCCGGTTTGCGCTTTTACGCACGCCCTCGCCCACTTCCTCTCTCTCCACAGCAACAACAACAACAACCACAACTCGTAAACATCGATGAGGGCCTGATTCCCGCACATCAACAGGAGAGTAAAACGTGTTTCCTCGCTCCACCCTCTTCTTCACTGACTTTTAGAGAACGTAAACATCTCAGTACTACAGACCTTATCTCTCTCAAACAGGCGCGTAACTGTGCTGCGCTATCCATGCTATCTAGACTGAAAAACAAGCCTCCCCCCTGAGAGAGCTGCAGGACACGAGTAAGAAGCAGGTTGTTTTCTAGTTATGCAAGCGGAGGATAACAGAAGGACAAAGTCTTTCTGTTGTCAGAGAAGACAAAAGGATGATATGCGATCACCTGAGCCGGTTGCTGGCTCTTCACGTGATCTTCTGCGCCATGGGAAAAGCTTCCATCGACCAGGGTGCACGAAATCACGGAAAGAAAGGTTAGATAACAACTTTTTCTGCATTGTCGTAACAATTAAACAGCAACTTTTAAAGTAGAATAATTGGGAATATTGTGTAGACTAAAAACAACAGATGATCTCACTCTTTCAAAATGTGTTATTACAATAAGAAATGAGTTTATCGTCAAGTTGTGACATAAGTTTTGCATTGCCATATATGACAATAAAGCATTGAAATCTTGAAATTGAAATCTTGAAAGTAGGGTTCAAATGAAAAGGATTTGTTTTGCTGTGCAAAACACAAACCTTCTAATATGTAAAGAACAGGCCTGCTATACAAATATCTACAACATATCTAAAGTAAAATTCAAACGTTTACAGTATGACATATAACATGTACTGTAAAGGTGGATTGTATTTCTATGATTACAATGAGATGTAAACACACTTTTGGATTCTGTTGCCTCTCACCTCCTCAGTGTCTATACTTCTGAGAGAGGAGCCAGAAAACCCAAAGTGCTTCGCTCAGAGCAGGAAGGACTTCACGTGTTTCTGGGAGGAAGACGAGGAGCTGTCCGGCTCTCTGGATCAGTACTCCTTCACATACACCTACCAGTAAGCCACAATCAGTATAATATCAAACCATGTGGTGTCCAATATGGTCATCACACTGTAGGTCCAAGCCGGTGTTTCTACTTTATTTGTAATGCAAACCAATTGGTTACACATTACATAATGTATGGGTTATTAAATTAGGGATTGCAAATGTAATTTAAGGATTAAAAACAGACTAATTTGAGCACCTTTTCTAAAAGGTCAATATCTCAGTCTAGATACATACAAACTACTGCGAATGAGGTTACAGCCATACGAAGAAATAAATGGCTTAGCCCCACCATGAACAATGATGTTAAAGTAAGCAAAAGAAAGTCCGCCAACTCGCGCGGAGTAAATTGCACAGACGGCAGTTAGTAAGATTGATTCCAGTAGCCACTTGTCTGGAAATACCGAAGACCAGAAACGGTTTAAAAAACTTTTGTCACGTAGTGATCGTCTTCTCAATAGAACATCTTTGATAATGTCTTCTGACCAATCAGAATCAAGATAACGGCGTGGTGTTGTTGCAGGAAGTCCCGACGGAGAATACTTTTGCGGTATTACATCTCTATATACATCGATACAACATTACGTGTTGATAGAAATCAACACGTAATGAAATAAGACCCCACGGTTTGATGATTGATAGGTGTGTGGGCTGTCTTTCATTTTGACACACAGAACAATGGGGGCTATCCACCCTTATCCACAATGTAAAGTCATTCACAGCCTCTTCCCTCTTCTCTCTGTGAGGAGCAGCAGGTTCAGCTTTCAGAACAAAGTAACAAAAAAAATTGGCATTCATTTTTTTTAATGTGCAGTAATAGATGTATTTATTTTTCTTCTCAAGAGAGTACCAGAATGTGTATTTTATGTTAGTATTTCAAAAAATCTCCTGGGGGAGCATCCCCCCAGACCCCCCTGCAGGGGTTGGGTTTTCAACTTTTTCACCTGTGGGGAAATTGCAGGATTGGCTCCAGGTCGCCCTTTTTATTTACTACAAGACAAATGTGCCTTTTTATTTCATACAGTTCAATTTTGATTGAGACAGGGAAATAATCTAAACTTCACGCATAGCGTTTCACTGTCAAGGGGGGCGATATAGCGTGTATGTAATTACATTGCAAATACTGACTTGAGCCCCACCACCGTATGGGTTAGCCCTACCATAGATTACCCAACAAAAATACTCTGGCGCCGCCACTGCTCATTCGGCATAATGATTTTTTCCTATTTTTAAGATGTCTTTTTTACTTTCTCTTTATTTGTATTGTTTGCAGCAAATAAGTTACCAATTAAACATATTTAGCTGTCGGCTGTGCGTGGTGATGAAAAGCTGGTTCGAGGGCCCCCCAGTGAATGTTTGCCCAGAGCCCCCACAGACTCTAGAACCGCCACTGCTTCTGGAGACATAAAACTTTAGCCAATTCAGAAAAGTGCTTCTTCCAAACAACTGCTCTCTCTGAACCGAGGTTTTTTTCTGTCTCCCTCTCAGGAATGAAAACAGCAGCAGGTGTCCACTGAAGATGCTCCCTGCAGCGGGGGGGAAGAGGCTGTTCTTCTGCCATCTGAACCAAACGCAGATGTTCGTCCAAACGGACATCGAGGTTCATCGAGAGGGAAGACTGATCCACAATCGCAGCCTCCTCATCGAGCTCGTCTGTAAGTTTGTTTTACTGCAATCCAAGCCGTCAAATCTAGGTTTGCATAAGAATAATAATCAGCATTCATTTTTATTTCCTCGAAAAATATCCCTAACAAGTCCAGTTTTAACCCTTTTGAAGCTCTGGTAAGTAAGAAACCAGAAAGGGTAAATTGTTGGGAAAATACTGAATGTCCTCTTCCAATAACAGAGTCACATGATAACAAAGGTATCCCAACTGCAGCTGTGAACATGACAGGATGTGTGATTACCTAGAAGAGCATCAGGACTGTTTGAGGCATATGATAGCTATGTGATTAACATGATGATTCAGCCTCTATGGAGAGAGACATATGACAAGCATGATCATTTCTGACGTGGAGCTAATCTGAAGTAAACATTGAATACTGCTTTCTATTCCTCCATCTTGTGACTGAGAGCATTTTGAGAGAAAGTCAGCATTTTGAGATTTTGAGAAAAAGTCAGAATTTTGTGAGAAATTTTGAGAAAAAGCCAGAATTTTGAGATTTTGAGAAAAAGTCAGAATTTTGAGAAAAAGTCAGAATTTTGAGAAAAAGTCAGAATTTTGAGATTTTGAGAAAAACAACCAACATTTTTCCCCCCAGAATTTTGAGAAAAAGTCAGAATTCTTTGATTGATTACCTACAAGAGCCGGTATTCCTCCATCTTGTGACTGTGTAACTCCCCTCTTGGATATCGGACACTGTTCAGGAACTAGTTGTACCAAATGCAAAACAGTAATTTAGCCTTTGTATTTTTCCATGCAAGTAGCTAGCTCTAGCTCCAAACGTTGCTAGATGTTTGGCTAGTTAAGCTGGCACGAAAGTCACCAAAACTGAGAGCTCGTCCCTTTAGGCCTTCCTCCATAGTCACTAGTCGCAGTGTTTCAGACTTTTGGTGAAGACTAATCTTTCCTCAACCCCTCTTCATCTCCTCCCTAACCATCTACCTCCTCTCTTCAGTTATTCTGGATCCTCCGGCTAACGTGACGGTGAGCAGGACGGCTCAGCCGCTCCAGCTCAACCTCAGCTGGGTTCCTCCTGCTCTAAAGTACATGGACGACAGCATGATTTATGAAGTCATCTACACTACAGTGGGCAGCAACGTGGGGCAGGTAGGATCACTATCTTATACATGACTCTACTTATCAACCCTAAAAGTGAAGTTCCTCAACAACTAAACTGCATTTACATGTTGGAGAAAACGTATTTTCTTACGGATTACGCTCATAGTTTTAAACACATTGTGAAATAATGCAACAAAACATTATTTTTGTGGCTGAAATAACTTGATGAGGTTAAGACAGTTAAAGATCATGGTTTGGCTTAAACTTGGTATCTTTTTTATTCGCTAGCTTAAGCTACATAGGTAGGTTAAAATATATCAACCTTTGACTTTTTGTTTCACACGAGACACAAATATTGTCCTCTTTAGTAAAATGTTGGTTTAACCCATTAATTCACACCAATCTCCCTTAAAATGCTGATTTCCACGGTCTTTGATCAGAAATCTATTTGGAGTCCTCTAACACAGGGGTGTCAAACTCAAGGCCCGGGGGCCAAATCCGGCCCGCGACTTCATTTCATGTGGCCCGCAAGAGCTTTCAAAGAATATAATATGTTTATTACGGTTACATGCCACTTTACAGAAGCAGGTTGCCCATAAACTACATGTCCCACAACGCATCTCGTTTTGTGACATGCGCACTGAAGACACTTGCAATTATTTGCCCTGGACTTCTGCTTTTCAGACGTAAGTTATTATCCTATCCGACAATAATCCAATTCAGAGGCAATAATTTAATATAATACATTATATATATGTATAATATATTCATATAAGTATATTTATATAGTTACAACCGGCCCTTTGAGTGCAACCATAATGTTAATGTGGCCCGTGATGAAATTGAGTTTGACACCCCTGCTCTAAAACAAACCTTACCCCAGTAAAAAGGGGAGCAGTCTACATGGATATTTAAAGGTTGAATAAAACTTTTAGCAGCAGGTTTTATTGTCTGCTAGGTGCACATTAAGACCTGTATTGATGAACTGAGGATTGTTTTCCAGGTTGAGGTGGTTGCAGCCAGCTCAGAGTTGATCCTGAGAGGCCTGCAGCCGGGCCAAATGTACAAGATGAGAGTCAGAGTGAAGCTCGACGGGATCAGCTACAACGGCTACTGGAGCGCCTGGAGCGACCCGGTGTTCATGGAAACAGTGCCGGCAGGTGAGCAATAAGGAAATGTGTCAGATACTCATGGAGGTATTTTGGCTATACATAGACGCGTTGGTTTTATTGTTCTTGCTTAGTTTGTTCCCAAAGCAATAACTGTTGTTCCTCCTCCAGAACTCGACCTCCTCATCATGTCGCTGACTCTCATCATCTCCTTCATCCTCGTTGTGCTGTCTCTCACCATGCTCCTGTCCCATCGAAGGTCAGATAACCAGCAACACAAGGCTTATATACAAGCCACAGAGAAATTGGTTGCATCCTAAAGTAACGATTATCTCAAAAAGACATGTAGAATAATAGTGTTTTGCTTCTGTGCTCGTTTCAGGTTTGTCGTCAAGAAGGTTTGGCCGACTATTCCAACTCCTGACAGCAAGTTCAAAGGCCTTTTCAGTGTTTATGGAGGAGACTTTCAGGTAAGAACAATACACGTTTACACCCATGGTAGCAGCTCTGTGAGGCTGCACTAACATCAAGGCTGCTGTATGCTAAATGCTACCGTCAGCAGGCTTACAATTCAAATGCTAGCAAGTTAAGCTGGGAAAATGTTGTTAGCAAACCTTGTTTAGTAATAAATTAAAAAAACAGAAACATTAGACAGTACTGATTGCCATGCCAGTCCATCCAATGATAGTCAAGACAGTTCACTCCATACCACAAATGCCAACCTCATGGTGTTACCAGAGAAAGTCTAGAAAAGGGAGATAGCGAGAGTCCGTTTTCTGTATCTGTGTCACGTGGTTTTGCCACTGAGCCCTTTAGGAGACTAGTGTCCTTTCTCTATTCAGTCAATCTTAGATGCAAATGTGAAACAGGATTATGACGAATTCTTGTCCCCAACGTTTATATTTGACCCATTTTCCAGAAGACACATACCTTCCAACATTCTTACATTAGAATGTCATTTTTTAGAAGGATATATAAGGAAAGAATTGACCTTATTCAAAATCTATCTCTGTCACAGCAACACAGTCGCAAGATCTAGCAACTGTTGCTTTGTTGACGTTATGAATCTAACCAAACTGTGTTCTAAAAACTGTTACATTTCAAACAATGCCCTAGTTAAATTATTTTTCAAATGAATGCCAGCTTTATAAATGTATTTTATAAGCAAAAGAAAATAGAAATACTTTAGACCACACCACTTAGGAGACCATTTCCATACCATACATGTTCATACCATTGCCACAGCTTGCATTGCGTCATGTTTTGGGAATATTTGGGACAGTACTTTCTTCTTGTCTGAAAACTGCCAGACCTTTCTCTCTGATCTTTCCTAATCACTTCATTGTTGTTTTTGTACAGGAGTGGTTAGGGCAGACCAACAGAGGCATAAGGTTGACTCCAGCTTTCTTCTACTCAGAGGAATGCCCTTCTCCTCTGGAAGTCCTGTCTGAACTCAGCCCACGACCATCCCTGCCCTTCCCGCCTCTGCCACCCAAAGCCTTTAGAGCTTTGCCCTCAGTCAGAAAAGAAGACGACGACGTGAAGACGGAGCCGGAAGACAGAGAGTTGATGGACAGAGGTGATCCAGTTCTGTCAGAGCAAAGGACAGCGACACCACACAACCTCTGGCTGATAGACCGCATAAGGGCGCTCAACCAAAGCCAAGTTCCCTGCTCCCAGTCCTACCTACTGGAGTCCCAGGACACCTACGTTACCCTGAGTGGAAAAAACCAAAACATAGACGAACTGGATGACGTTCTGGAGGAGACGTTACCCCTCGAGGTGCTTTTTGCCTCCAGAAAGACGGCGTCGTATGAATCTCACTCCGACCTGGGATCCGTGCCGCAGAGCTCCAATTCGAGTCGACTTTCATCACAGTCCAGCTTTGAGTACCCAAACCACGCCTGGATGACAAAAGGCCCGGGGTACACCTACATGGCGGTGGCAGACTCTGGGATTTCTATGGATTATAGCACCATGAGCAGAGTGGAGGATTTTGGAAAAGCTGTCATCTACTCCAATGATTACAAAAACGAGATCCCGGCTTTTAGAAGTCCCTTCCTGCCGAGTCATCACCACATCGACGATGACGGCTGAAAGATGGACGGCCTACACATTAACTGAGTCTTAAAGGTCACCTATTATGCAAAGTCCACTTGTTCATGTCTCTTCTACATCAACATGTGTCCCCTCTGTGGAAAGAGAAAAAAGATTCGCTCACTTTTTGTCCTGACCCATTTCTATAAAAACCTGTTTTTCTGATTTTGGCCACTTTGTGAAGTCATAAAGATTTTTTGGCTTGTGTAACCATTAGCCAATCGGCAACCAGGGTAACCCCCCCACCACCTTTTCACCTGAATCTCTTCCTAGAGCACCATTTCTAACCAAATATCTCTCAGAGGGGCGTGGGGAGGGGCTCCTTATTTTCATCTAAAGTAACAGACAGAGAATCAGCACTTTGGAAACAGGGCTGAAACAGAGGGGATTATGGGTAATGCTGCAATGATCTGTTTGGTGTTTGGAGCCAAACACTTCAGAGTAGGGCTCCTCGATTATGGCAAAAATCATAATCTCGATTATTTGGGTCAATAATTGATATCACGATTATTAAAAACGATTATCCATTTACTTTGAAAACATCAATTTATTGGAGAAAAAAATGTCAACAGTATGTTTTTAACAGTTGATCACCCTGAACTGTAAGTATAATTCAACAGGAAAAAAAAAAAAATCGTAATTGCGATTAAAATACGATTAATTGAGCGGCCCTACTTCAGAGACATGTTTTGTATCCGAGACCTATAATATATTGATGAAAAAAAGGATAATAGGGGACCTTTAAATCTGACTTGATGAAGGGTTTTTCGATATGCACCCAAAGTTAGAGAACCTGTCATGGACTGTTATGAAAGGTGTACCAAGACATTGGGAGCAGACTGATACCGAAGTGTACGCTAAAGGACTCAGGAGGAAGAGCCCGCCGGATGTTCATACTTCACTCAAACTTTATCCAAAACACAGCTGTGGTGAGCACCAAATACTGATATTCAGTGCAAAGATCTGCATGCTGATCTGTAAGTATCCATTCCTGTAGATCAGAGCAGAATGGACGCGTGTTTCCATAGTGGTTTATTCATATTGCAGCTAAGAGTACTTTTCAAGCATATTGTTTTTTGCTAAATGTTAGCTTACAGCAGCAGTGTTAACGCGCTTAAGTTTAGCCGGTATAATGTTCACCATGTTTGTTTTTGCCATCATAATAAAGTGTTAACATGCTAACAATTGCTTATAAGCACTACATGCAAAGCGAAGCATGGGAAGTCATGTTTGCAGGTGACCACCATAAAGTAAATGTTAAAATATTTAAATTCCGACTGAAGTGTTAGACTGACAGCCTGGTATTGCCATTATTTTTTAAAACTAATGACACTAATTACTCAACCGATGCCCTGAACTAGGGAACTGTGGTTTATTTTAAGTGAATTTTAGGTTAATGTCTTAAGTCAGTATGACCAAAGCATCAAATTATTATTAATGCACTGCTGAAAATAGTCCCCGATCAATGTATCATTCACCTGTTGAACTTTTGCTGCAAATGACTGTGCCCAGCTGTTTGACGTAATTATAAAGTAGAGCTTATAGAAGCACATGAAACAAGATATCTGTGAACTCTTGTGATTTGAAAGATTAAAGGTGGGGTAGGTAATTTTGGAGAAACCAGCTCGAGTGCGCTAGAATTTGAAAATACACAACCGGAAAAAATCGGCCACTTCCTTACAGAGCCCCTCCTCCAGCACACACGAACGCGCACATGACCAATGAGGGCACGAGATAAATGTGTGCACGAGATGGAAGGCTGACAGGCAGGTAGGCCATCCAGTCATTTTAGCCGGGCCGCCACGTGATCTGTCTCTTAAATGTGTGTCAACCACAGACCTAAGGACGCGTCACTGTGGCACTCTATGGGCTTGAGTTTAACTGACAGGAAATTCTGCATCATGAAAACTAAGAGTAATGTTGGTTCTCTTATGTTGACAAAATATAGAATATATTGGTAGCAGTATGTTGTTAAATAGCCCCAAAATGAAAATTAAACATCGTTAGATATCGTCTTAGTATTTTGGTTATCAAAGTATGGCAGAAGTGGCTTTTTTCCAGGTTTTAAAAGGCTGCATTAAAGTATAAGTAACGCTATTTTCTGACCTTAACAGCTGTTCTATTGTTTGCCTTAACCACTTAGAAATACAATTCACAAAACAATATTCATAATTGTTTTCTCTCACATCTATCATTTCAATGGCATTACCAAATGGAAAGAAACTGTATGTGTAAATAATATTGAAATGTTTATTTTTCTGGATAAAATGAAGTCAAACGAGTACTACTGTACTTAATATGTGTTCTCATGTGACTGTAGATGTGTCTTTCTTGTGGAGTCGAAGTTGTGTTTAGGTCAATGCTGCCATCTAAAGAGCAGAGCATGTACAGTTTCTGTTTCTATGCAAAACATTTCAGGCTTCTTTGCTTTTTTGGCTTTGGAAAAATGTATTGTAAGTGGAATAAATGCTTCTATAAAAGAATATAAAAACATGAAATCATTGCTGACTCCTTCATTCTTTTGAAAACAAAAGTCAGAGGGTCGTATGACACAAAAAGGAAAGAAAACTCACATAAAACAAGAAGTGAATAATAAGAATACTTTATTTATTTTGGTAGGAATTAAGTTTCTTGACAGTTTCTCCATTATAGAATGAAAAAAAAAACATAAATAGAGAATATGTAATAAACATAACAAGTGTAAGTCATTCAGTGCACGAAATATAATATAATAATGATGTTATGGTAACAAAGGCTTTGTTCTATACATCTCATGTTCACTGCAACATGTAAGGCCTGAGGAGCTAAAATAAGGAACACTTTCACAGAAAAAACATCGCTGAGTGAACGAACCAATTTTCAACATCTCCCACAATGCAACAGTCTTTGATACAAATATGTTTAGGCCATTTTAAACTCCATTGAACCATCAGGGGAGATTGACAGCTTCCACTCTTTAGGGGCTGCAGCCGGTCTGTCCTCTCTCTCTTTGGTACAGGCGTCCTCTGTGATGCCGGTGGCAGAAAGGTAAACGTTCCACAGCTCCTTCAGTCCGGCTGCTGCAGCCTCGTAGCTCCGGTCCCGATCCAGAGTACAGCGCATCTGGAAATACCGATCAAGAACGTCCAGGATGGGATCCGTGGCGGAGGATTCCCCGCCGGCGTGCTCAGAGTCCACGTCCGACCTGTTATGGCAATTATGGTATTATAGCTTAATGCAGTGTAATCCTAATGAAATATGAGTGGTATCCTGGGAATGGCATTTACATGTGCTCCAGGGGGGGTATCTGTAATCTGTTCTTTGTAGGGTGTGAGTTTTCATTGGTCCCTCTTCTTTAGAGAAGACCAGGAAATGATGGATACACGGATCGTGTTCAAATCAATAGGCACGCAATGACTCTGAATAATAATGATCACGCCACCAAACACACATTCAAACTAAAGGAACCAGCCTGTTTGGAAAATGTGAGAAGTAGAAAGTACAGGTATTTGGGTTCAACATGTAAGAAGTAGAAAGTACAGGTATTTGAGTTCAACATGTAAGAAGTAGAAAGTACAGGTATTTGAGTTCAACATGTAAGAAGTAAAAGTAAAAAGTCATCAGAAAAATAAGTAGTGGAGTAAAGTACTGATACCAGAAAAATGTACTTAAGTAAAGTAACAAAGTATTTGTACTCCACTACTTCCCAACTCTGCTCAGAAGGAGTCGTCATGCTTGCAAGCAATAAAAGAAAAGATCTTATATCGATATTGTGATTCTTTGCATATTTCATCATTTTCTCTAGACAGCAGCTGATTTCTGTCGTGTCAAATTATCATATAATCATTTAAAACATATAGTCTTATACTCTGATTGCCTTTTACACTGTTAAATTGTATTTTTTGTCTTGTATGTGTTTAACAGAAACATATGTTAAGGAGGGTAAAAGGAAGTGTAAAAAGGGGATATGCAAATGGTTAAGGACGGGGGGGTTTTATGGTTTAATGGTGGGGATGTTTAGATGATGCCTCAGGGAATTTAAGGGTGAGACCAGTTGGCTTTTCTCTCCTATATAGTGTGACTGTAAGCTGTGTTCGGGGTGCAGAACTTCTCCATAGAGAGGCGAAGTCGCTCCCTTTCCAGGGGAGCTCCATGGGACCTTATTTCGAAAAAAGTATGTATTGAAGTCAATGGAGAGAGAAAGATTATCTTTGGATCCCGTTTGAATTGGGCCACGAATTACACATATGATGTTTGTCAATTTAAAAGATAATTTTGCAAGTCAAAAAAATAAGAATGTGTCGTTAAACTGTGAAGTAACACTTTGTGTGAAACCGCTCAATGAACTACATCTCCCATCTTGCACCACACACCAAGACGGCCGTCACGTTGGCACATTTAACTTCTTTCTTTCAGAATGAGGCGAAAAGTATTAAAAGAGGTGAAAATCACTTCAAGTCTGGGCATGCTGAGAGCTGTGCATACACACAAGGGGAGTTAGTCGGTTCCGTAAGAGCCAGCATGCGGGACCGGGATTCTGGGATTTGTAGTCTTTCTAGTTGCGTATTTTTAATATTCTTATATTTCAACAGTTTTACGACAAACTGTGACTTTTTTGACATGGAAATGATTTTTTAAGATTGACAAACATCATATGTGTAATTCATGGCACAAAACGGGATCCAAAGATAATATTTCTCTCCATTGACTTCAATACATACTTTTTCAGAAATAAGGTCCCATGGACCGGAAGTAGATGGGCGGGACTTCGCCTCTCTATCCTCTGAGGATGTAGTAGCTCTGTTCCTAGATTTGGGATCGATTTCGACAGACCTGAAAGAGGCGATGAGGCGGCAGGGGGCGGAGGAAGGGGAGCGCTGTTTCAGGATGTGTGTGAGGAAGGAGGAAGTGTCGCAGAGCAGCGCTGACAGATGTGCAGCACTGCTCTGATCCTCACTGTGGTTTCCCCCCAGGAAGCCCTCCAGTCTGTCCACGATGATTAGAGACGGGGGGGTGGGAGACGTGTTCTGGGACTCGTGGAGGCCGGCCACCTGCTGCAGCAGATCCCCCAACGTCCTGGGATAGGAAAACTTGATTTTCTGTTCAAAATAAAAACAGACAGAGAAGCTGAATGAATGACTGTAGCTGCTCAGGAATGTGATTGACAGGAAAATGGTGGAATAATTTGAAAATGGTAGAATAATTTGACGTAGTTTATTTTTTACACTTTTTATAGTTATGTATTATTCCATAAAAACACAGAAGAAAACAGAAAGAAACAATACACATATTATTAAAAATATTCGCAGATTATATTAGTTACAGATTTGTTGGATTAAAAACAAATCTATGAACTATTACCAACTACATCCCCCCACTGTGTGTACCTTGAGACTCTCTGGGCTGGGGACACATTTCTGCAGAGACACCGGGAGGCTCTGGATCTGAGTCTGGGTGAAGAACACGACCCTCACCCCCAGCTCAGAGGCCGCCATCACCGCAGACAGCAGCAGCAACGAGCGGCTGATGGAGCTGTCTCCTAGCAACAGCACCGAGCTGCTGACGGAGCTGTCTCCTGGCAACAGAGCACTACAAGCTGAATGTGGAACCACCGTTACATCCTTGTCTGTTTGAGACATAAAAGTCCTAAAAACACTCGTTAATATGTCCGCCATGATGACTGAGACGGTATCGGTGATGTATAAAGAGGACTTATATTTTCCTTCTTCTTCGATCTCTACTTTATTTTTATTTTCTTCTTTTCGTTGGTTTTTAGAGGCGTTGCATTGTCACCTACTACTTGGTTATGAATTCACCAAAACCTGCTCATATAACTTAAGAAACATTATAATAAAAAAAAGATACACTTTTCTTGAAGATGTGTAGCGTTTGCCGCGTCTGTTTTCATGTTGCACACCGGTGTTCACGCTGCTCAGGTCCGTGTGGAAAGGCTTCGTTCACCGTAACGTTCCGCTCCATGTACACAATAGTATTTCCCTTGTGTTTAAAGTTAACATCATGCCCCAAATTATAAGCCTAATTAAAAAGATAAGTTTTTAATTTACTTAAATTTTTTCCAATTGAGGTTGCTGTTCTAAGATCAAATGGGAGCCGTTTGGGGCCATAAAAACAGAAAGCAGCCTCCCCAGTTTTCTCATGGTAAGGGTTTCCGGTTAAATCTGACAGCTTCCGGGACACCGTAGAATCACAACATCAGCTGTTGTGGCCAAGATGGCGCGTAACCCAGTGGAGTTGGAGGTTGCTCTGGACTCGGATCCGGCCGGGGATCAGGAGGATAAAGAGGTTTTGAGACGATGCAGAGGAAGACCCAGACTCACGGACTCAGACCGGGCTCAGAGGCGCCTGGAGTCCCGGAAGAAGTACGATATCCGGCGGGTTTACCTGGGAGAGTCGCACAAGCTGTGGAGTGAAGTGAGGAGGAGAACCAGCCTGAGTGATGCTGGTCTGGCAGAGTATCTGATCCTGCTCAACAACACTTATGGAGAGAAGTACCAGCAGGAGTACTGCGGGTGAGCACAGACACTGTTTATATATGCTAATGTTACTTAACCAGACCATGCATGCCTTCATTCATAAAAAGGTTAATAGAGGATTGTGAGAATTTGGTTGGGGGTATTGTCCAATATCTGGATCAAACTACCAGAAACCTGCAGGTCCGCTGCAACTCAAACTACTTTTAAATCCAGGCTGAAGACTTTTCATTTTGCCGGTGCTTTTAATTGATATATTCACATCTTTTTCTTCATGTACCTGTGTTATTCATGTTTTATTATCTTTGCTTTTTAATGTTTCTAATGTGTTTTATGCTCTTAATATCTTTCATTTTTGTTAAGCACTTTGAATTGCCTTTTGTTGAAAAGTGCTATATAAATAAACTTTCCTTGCCTTGATTAATATGGTCTGCTGTAATATTAGTGACTTTTCCTTATTTTCTGTCAGCCTAATGTTGTTTGCTTTTTTGTTTGTTCTTCAACTTCATAATTTGTTATCCTGCTTGACCCAACCAGACCATGCAAGTCTTTTTTTTTTTATAGATTAGATCAAATCAAATCAAAGTCATTATTGTTTGCCATTATGGTTGTGTATCAACTTTATAAGGAAGAACTCTATCTCTGCTTAATCTGACCAGTCACTGTCCATTTCATTGCATTACAGGAAGAAGATTGCTCCAGAAGTCTCTATAAAACAGAAAAAAGGTAAGTTGACAGATGGGGATATTTTGAATCCATTTCAAATTGCGTTTCATGCAAGTTATTATTTTCTTTTTTTATAACTTTTTATTTATTCCACAAATATATAACATATATGGGGATGTAATTAAAAATCACACCCGCCTCAGTTTACAGTCCACTCAAATCTACACGTTATTGCTCACATACACAGTGCCGATTCTTGTGGGGGCTCTTGGCAAACATTCACTGGGGGCCCCTCGAATCAGCTTTGCAACGAAATTTAAGAAAAGAAGCAGCATTTTATGGCGCGCTATGCATGGGGCCGCCTTGAGGGGGTTTCCCGACATGTCATTGCAGTAAATTAAAGGGTGTTTCATGTTGTCGTTGCTGTGGGCCTTCTTAATCTACCTTCTTTGGGGGCCCCAAGCAGTTGCCTGCCTTGCCTGTCCGCAAGTGGCGGCCCTGCACATACATACATTACCCCTTTCCATCTAAGTCTTGGCAAATTATAAATAAATACAGACATTCATTTAAATTCTCTGACCTCTCCCTGGGTAGTCGGTACAGATAGGTATGCTTACAAATCCGAAACAGGCGCTAGTTAAAAATTAAATATAAAAGAAAATAATGCAAGTTATTTTTAATGCAAACAAATATGTGGGAAAAAAAGACTTTAATCGACAATATTATTAACAATGACCACTTGTTGTTGTTTCCCAGGCAGGAAGGACCGGGTGTCCAGCCTCCAGAGCCTGGTCAGCTGGTACCAGGATCACAGCCGCTCCTGCCCTCACGAGCCCCAGCTCAGAGCCCTGGAGCCTCAGATCAACTTCTCCACCGCCGCTATCTGGCAGTGCGACTCCAACCACTCCTTTGTGCAATACCTGTTCTCCCCACCGAGGGAGGCCAGTGACTCTGAACCTGAGGAGGAGGTAGTGATGGAAGAGGAGGAGGAGGAGGAGGAGGAAGAGAGGGCGGAAAAAACAGACGTGGACGTGGCTAAAGAAGCTGTGAGCAGGAAGAGAAGAAAAGACGCTCACAAACAGTTTAAAGGTGAAGCATGTTCAGTCGATAACGATTCAAATCCAATATAGCATGTTTTGGGTAATTCAATATGAAATAAGACGTTATTATTGCACAGGTGTGCCTTAGGCTGGCCACAATAAAAGGCCACTCTGAACATGCCACTGACATGTTAGGGTTAGGGTTAAACCTGACTGGTTTTCGGACCCCCCCAGACCCCCCCAAAAAAGCAAAACTGCACGTTTCAGAGTGGCCTTTTATTGTGGCCAGCCTAAGGCACACGTGTGCAATAATCATGCTGTCTAATCAGCATCTTGATATGCCACACCTGTGAGGTGGGATGGATTATCTCGGCAAAGGAGAAGTTCTCACTATCACAGATGTTTTCAGATTTGTGAACAATATTTGAGAGAAATGGTTATTTTGTGTATATAGAAAATGTTTTAGATCTTTGAGTTCATCTCATGAAAAATGGGAGCAAAAACAAAAGTGTTGCAGTTATATTTTTGTCCAGTGTATGTACACATGACAATAAAAGCCTTGAACCTTGGAGTAGCTGGGAAATGCTGAACATGTTTTATTATGTATCTGTTTTTCTGTAGATGTGAGAGAAAATGTTTCTGAAGGACAACAGACACCCATGAGCCCGATAGAAGAGGCTGCATCTGTAGACCAGCAGCCCAGAGGAGAGGCCTGCTGTGGGGATGTTCCACTAACAGGACAGCCTGTGTGGGAGATGGAGCAACATCCAGGCTCCCCTGCTGAAGAGTTTCCATCGGACGAGGAGGCGGAGGATCTGAGGCAAGACGGAGAAGAAGAAGAAGAAGAAGAAGAAGAGATTAGGACGGTGCCTCTCGGATACGAGTGTGTAGAAGTGACGCAGTCTTTAATGGATAAACTGGAAAAGACGAGAGAAGACTCGTTGCTGTCTCAGAGCGGTTCAGTTGGATCGGAGCTTTCTGTCCCGTCGAACATCCCGGAGCAGAGCGAGATGTTCGACCCTCACTCTCTGCAGACGGTGGTGAGCAGCTGTGAGATCCCCGACCAGAGGAACACTTTGGGAGGACCGCAGGTTAGTGAATGAGAACTGTGAAGAGATCTATTATGCTCCCTTTCCTGTAGTTTGTTATATCGGTTATTGTGCATGTAAATAGTTTGCAAAGGCTTTAATTCCCTGTGTTCCCTTGGCTGATACGCCTCCTTTGGACTCCTTTGTTTACTAAAATAACATACTGACATCACTATATAACA
>NW_011369032.1:0-7225 GCF_000735185.1 Notothenia coriiceps | reverse complement strand
CAAAAGAACCTCCCACTTTTCCTTAATAAGTAGACAAGGCTGGCTTATCATAAGCTTATCTAGTTCTACATGTCTACTCTATACCCACTTTCCTGAACCATTTTCATTGTGAGTTATAATTCACCATCTCAGGTTATCATTAGGGGGAAATGACAGCAGCACAGTGTTCAATATATTGTACTTTCGGTATCTAAATGATACAATGTTGTTTACATTGCTCATGAGGACAGACCACCTTATTTGCAGATTCTTGAAATTGTAATTTAATTTGTAATTGATTGTGGATTTTGTATCCAGTTTTCACTTTATGTATCTTTATACAATGTTTACTACTTTGCTTATGAGGACAGACAGCCTTATTTACAGATTCTTGAAATTCAATTGTAATTTCATTTGTAAATAGTTACATTCATGTGGATTTATCCAGTTTGCACATTTGTATGCATGCACTTATAGGTGCATTTATTGTTGTTGAAGGCCTGGCTGTTACAGTCTTTATTTACACTATTTTGTTGTAGGCCTACTGGCCTAGATGTTTTTGCAGTTTTAAAGCACCTTGGCTTTGTTCTGAATGCACTTTGTTGTAGTTATCCTACAGAGAAAAGAAAATGTACTTGACTTGGAATTAATGTACTCATTCAAAAGTGCTGAATAAATGTTTTACGGACCCATAATAGTGATTATTATTTAAGTTAAGTTTTGCCATAATCAGGTAGCTGAACAACATTGGTAAAAAATGTATACAATATATATATTTCTATTAATTATTTTCAGCCTTTCGGCATTCGGCCAAGAATTACCCATTCGGTGCACCCCTAATTTTAACTAATATAGACAACTCAGCATTAAGTTATTCATTTTTTTAAACGTTTCTGGCGATAAAAACAACAATTTATAGATGGTCCCTAAATGAGTGTACGCGGGTTAAGTACGAGGGCTACGAGGTTGAGCTTCACCGTCTTCTTGCTGCCAACTTCGGTGGAAACTGCAAGACGTCGAGTCGCTGGATGCGGCAGTCGAATATCCAACTTAAAACTATACTTCACCGCGGTGTCTAAGCTGCCAACATTTAAACAGAGAGCATATCTTTGGGTAACCAGATGTGTCACATCGTGCTTTGTATACTCACTTGAAACGATATCTTGTTGCAGGCGTGTGTTTACTAATGAAGTAAAGACTTGCTACTAGCAGAAATTATTCATTAAATTCAACACAGGGAACATTAAATTGTGTCTGCAGAGCCTTTAGACTTCCCGGGTTGCAGATTGCAAGGTAATGTTGCATTCGCGTTTATGGAACGTTTCGGAACTTCCGGTCCCCACAGCCTGTCTGTAAGAGAACTAATAGTGTATGGATTTAGACATTAAATACAAGCGCATTGCTTGAGTAATATATTTGTGTTTGTTTTATAAAAAGGAAAGTTGTTCATTAACCTCAATTAAATATATATTTTTTACTGAAACATGGCATTTTGTAAATCCTATATATAATAATAATATTTTAATGGTATAATAATATAATGCAACATAAATCCAGGCATTTTAAATATATGTTTTAGTATTTGCACAATCAAGCTCACGTTACTTCGTTCGCTCTTAGCTTCAACTAAACAGTATTTCAGAATGCTGTGCGATCTACTGCATCTTTCTTGGGGATCTTAAATGCAGCACCGTTTCCGGATGTGACGGTATGACGTAAGTGACGTCAGATTCAAGATGGCAGCGCTTGCGTCCTTGATGCTCAAGTCCAGAACCGGTTGGTATCAAACATCTAAATTACTTATTTCTACATTCCCGCATATTTACAAATTGCTTGAGAAAAATATTCATTTATTCTCAGCCGCTCCGTCACTCTGTTAACATTTGTACACGTTTTAAATGTGCTACATGCTAACTAAGCTGAGCGAGCTATTCAGTCTGTACATTAGCACTTCATGTCATTTAACCATGCATCTAACGCATACTTGATACCAGCGTAAACATCGATATATATTTTTGAACAAGAATATTACTTTTAACGTTCGTAGAGATGTACTGACGTAATGAGAAATATATTGGTAGTCAGATTATTTACTTGAGTAAAACTACTAATAGCACACTGTAAAAGCACTACATTTCAAGTAAAACTACTGCATCAAGAATGGTACGATTAAGAAAATGTGCTCAAAAGTAGTAAAATAACTCATCACTATATTTTAGAAATATATCAAAGCAAAAGCATGGAAATCTTCACATTTATCCTTGAAATATTTTTGACCAAAAAACGTCTTTGCAGAATTGATGCCAATTCATTTTCAGATAACCCACTCAGGGTTTATTGTATATTTAGTTACCTAAATATAACGTTGGATGGCTATTTCAAATAATAATTGTTGTGTGTCAAAATCTACATTTTATAAAGAAAGTAGTAAATCAATCTCTAAAATAAATGTAGTGGAGTAAAAAGTACAAAAGTGTCTTCCAAAAGGTAGAAGGGTTGAAGTATAAAATGAAAATTCTAGGGTAAAGTACAAGCTTATGATTTGTCTTCATGAGATATGGAAGCTGACCCCACATGAATGTCTGTCTGCTCCTGGGCAGGGGTTCTGGTTCCGGCTCAGACCGCTCTCCTGGACCTGCTGAGGTTTGCCTCTAAGAAGGCTGGTGGCAGCAGTAAGAACGTCGGTGGAAAAAGCCCTGGGCGGAGATATGGATTCAAGAAACAAGATGGTAATATAAATATATGTAAAATAAAAATGCTCTGTTACCTATTCTTCACTAGCCTCAAGTTACTTTGAAGTGTTTATACACCTGGTAAATGCAATCTCTTCTATTTCAAATTACAATAGCTATTGTTGTAGGGATTGAGAATGTGAAAGGAAAACACAGTGAAAAGAAGAGCTGATGCTGATGTTTATTTAAATGCCTAATGTTTAAGAGGCCTGGCAAAGTAGTCAATATTTCTTTGTGAACAACACAAACTAAAAATAAATAAAATAAATGTACATTCCCGAGAGTTTTTCAGGTTAAGGTTTCATCTACACAAACATTTCCTCCTTGTTCAAGGTTGTGGTGTTCAGTTTAAAAAGGCCTTGATTGAACTGTCATTGTGGAGGCTGCTGTTTAACAGTATTGTTTTATACATAGGGTTGTGTTTGTTACTTTCCTTTCCTAGTCTGCAAAATAATGCAGACATAAATACATATTTATAATAATACCAGAAATAAGTTGATCTATCATCTCTCTTTTTAATTTGCTCACAAGGTAATTTTGTCCATGCGGGTAACATCCTTGCGACACAGAGGCTGTTGAGGTATCACCCAGGAGCACATGTGAGTTACACTTTCTATATCAAACAATGTTGTGATGTAGTAGAAATGTACACATCTCATTGACCCTTTCCACCTGTCCTCCTTCTTTAAATCGCAGGTGGGGATGGGAACCAACAACACGCTGTTTGCTCTGGAGAATGGCTACATCAAGTTCACTAAGGAGGTGTTTGTCCCTCCCCCACGCAGCGCAGAGGCCACCCAGGTCATCACCAAGCTACCCAAAGGAGCCGTGCTCTACAAGACCTTCATCAGCGTGCTGCCGGTCCCACAGGAGGGCAAGTTTAGACTGGTGGACATGGTCTGAGGGGACTGGACTGGGTGCCCAGCTTTTCTTGAAGTTGTTCGGATGAAGAAGGATTTGTTTGAGTGACACTTTGACTGATTTCTCGAGAGCAAAGTGAATATTAAAATCATCCCAATATAGTCCAGGATATTTGTGTATAACCATAAGTTGGTGATAATCATTATATTGTTAACTGGGATTCTGCATGGTCACCCAGTACTCACCACTTTAAGGAACTATGGTTCTGTTACCATGATAATGAATATGTGCTGTATTAAAGTTTTATGTGCGAAAATCTCTAAGTGAAATTACGTGAACAGTTACATTAGTAATCTCTATGAGGGCCAACTGTAAGCACTGCAGTCCTACGTTATAACTATACTATTTCACATGAGGTTTACCTGCTGAGCTCAAATGTAGAGCAGAAATGAGTCTGCTTACCTAAATGAGCTTTAAAATCTACACACAATATTTACACAGAGGAGGAAAAAAACCCAAATGTAAGCTGCCTGCCATGATGAATGAAACGGTCAATGTCCAGACATCATGTTACTCACATTACGACAAAATGAAGTCAAACACCCTGAGCACGGCAGTGTGCCCAATTTAAAATGACTGATTAAATTAGATATGCATTTATTGTATGTGTTTCTTGTCAAATTCATCCGGTAATAGTAAAAATCAACTTAATGTGATCAAACTACATCCCCACAGTCTGTTGTAAGCACATTTACATTTTTATGTTTCCAAATATTGATATATCACCAATGTTTTTTTACTTCAACTTAGATTTTGTACTTGTTGATTCAGTTATTTAGCGTTAGTTATTATAGAAATAATTAAGATTTGAAACAAAGTTTATAAATGCTTAAATGGAAAGGCAATACCAAAACTGGCCACCAGATGTCGTACAATCCCTCAATTTGATTTCACTGTATTTGTCTTCACTTTGTACATTTACATTGCAGGTCTATTTCTTCATATACTGAAGTAACAGACGTATCTTCAAATTGATATCTCCTTGGGTTTAGGATTACTCAGTTAAAGCAAGTCTTTGTTGATTGCCATTCTTGCAGGGCTTGTGGTCTACTCTAGATATGATCAATCATTGTAGATAATATGCTGCGAATGGTACAGGCTTATCAGCAAGATGTTTTATCAGCATTCCTCTGAAAGTGGTTGACAGGGGTTATTAAATAAAAATAAAAAGTTGTATTTCAGAGGCTTGTTGTATGCAGAGGGATTGTGGGCAATGCTTTGTTCACTATAAGGGAGTTGCACCTCCGTCATGAAGCAGAACAAATGATGGATATAAAGAGTCAACTGACATGGCATCCTATGTCTTAGATGGGCAGGTTAAATTGCTGTCTGGTTAATAATAAGGACGAACTGAGGAATGTTTCCATAAACTAGAAGGGTTTCTTTGATATCTGTGACACTGTTTACGTCCTGCACAACAACAAATTGCAGTGTTGTTCTCTCTGATGCTTCCTGCTTGTGGTGAGTTTGTGGATTGTGGTTAGATTTGGGTTAGAGATGAACTCTGCTGTCATACTTTACCTCTCCATCTCAGAGTAACTGTCATAGTGCTGAGTGAGGGCAAACTTACTGTTTGCCAAAGAGACCTCTATGGGAGCAATGCTTTTTTGTAACTTAATCATACAATATTTTTACTATTGTTGTATTAATATAGACGTGTGTAGAAACACAGTTTGAAAGAAAATGTTTGCGAAACCCATGCTGCCCAGGGGTTGAGTCCTATTTATTCTGATGATTCCCTCTTTATTGTTTGGCACCATCAGCAGGTCAAAGTTGTCTTGTACCTAGTGAATATCTTAACTTGTATTTGATAGAATGGCAGAAAACTTTGTACAGATATTTATGGTTCCCGGATTATGAATATTACTGATTTATATAATCCAGGTTTTTTTTATTACAGAGATTTACCTTTATTCCTGTGTGCCTCAAGTAGTACTTTGTGTTTAGTGCTAATTAGCTACTATAATGTTAGCATGCTAATGTGGCAGTGGCCGCAGAAGAAATGTATTGATTTAACAGTAGTTTGGTTAAACCACGAAATCCGACAACGCCACCCCAGGAATTTCACCCAGGGAAATATAACAAGTTTTAAGTCACTATGACACACAGGTTTGGTTACTCGTGGAACAAGAGACGTGGTTCAATTATCAAAAATAGAACAGTTTATTTGTGTAGAATAGTAAAAATACAATTTAAAAACACTCACACAGGGCTATATCCAAAAAGGAAAACTAACAAGGGGGCTGAGGCTTACCAGTGGGGGAGAGGGTCAACGAATGAGTGGAGGGATCCCGCAAAAACAAACCTGAGTCACCCCGGTCGGTCACACGTGTTCCACACTCACACAATCACACGGAGAAAAGATCCAAAAACCCGGGGGAATTACAGCACACGGAAAGGGGGAAGCCACCACCTCGGACACCAACACCACCACCTTCAGCTCTCAGTAACTAAAACAGGAAAAAAGGGAAAACACAATAAGTGGGGGCAAAAGCACATAATAACTCAAAATGAAATAAACCAAAATTAGCCGCATGCTAAGAACGTTATCCTACCTTTCAGAAGAACATTCTGGGAACCAAACTAAAACTTCCCGCTGAAAAAGTTTTAAGAATAGTAGGGCATAATGTTCTAACAATGTTATCAAAAATATCTTAAGAAGGTTATCAAAAACATCTTAAGAAGGTTATCAAAAACATCTTAAGAGGGTTATCACCAAACATTTCAAGAATGTTTTTAAAGAACGTTATCCCACCTTTCAGAAGAACATTCTGGGAACCAAAATAAAACATCCCGCTGAAAACATTCCTAGAACAATGAATGGTAACATTCTCCGAATTCTTTGAGAACCAAAAATGTCTAGCTGGGAACTCATGCCAGCGCAAACATGCAATATCTGCTGAGAACTTATCATGAATTCCGTGCTTGTTTGTTTTTTTCCAAAGGAAAAATATGGTGACATCAGATTTTTTAAAACATCCTTTTCAAACAAATGCAACAAGTTTGTTTTTTAAAGCGCTCTAGAAATAAATCTGACGTTGACCGTGACCATGTTAATATTTGCCATAACAGGAACGTTTTATAAAAAAAGAATAACATCCTGAAAACATTTTCAGAATGTTGCTTGGAGAATGTTCTTCATTTGTTATCGTGTAACATTGAGGGAACGTTTTATAAAGAACATCTTTAATGTGTTACCCAACAACGTCCAAAACACATCCTTAGAATGTTGCAGGCAAAAGGTTCCACCTTTGTTAACATATCACATTAAAGGAACGTTTTATAAAAAAACTTTATAAAAAAATAACTTTTTCTCAGGCCTTAATAACATCCTCAAAACATCCTCTGAATGTTGCAGTTAAAACGTTATGTCTTAGTTAACCTTAAACCTTAGAGGAACATTATTTGAAATAATAAACATCCTAAAAGGTTCTTTTGACATCAGATTAAAACGTTTCTTTAAAACATTATGAGAACCTGTAGGTAATGTTGTGAGAACGTTCCCCGCTGGGAAGTCTCTCGTTTTCTCTGTACTACTAAAAAACTACCTTGCCTTGAAATTAGAAACGTTCTTTAGATAAGACTCATACGAT
>NW_011369031.1:0-7104 GCF_000735185.1 Notothenia coriiceps | reverse complement strand
AAAAGTATATCTCGAGCCGGTTTCTCAAACTTACCTACCCCACCTTTAACTCGCTGAAATGAAAGATTTACAAACGGTTTGGTTTATTATAAACGTTATTAACATGGCTATGATACAGGAGACAACAAGTTCATGATTATAATTATAAATATGCAGTATCATAACTACTTCTTTGATGTTTATAACAAACTAAACCGGTTGAAAATTGAGCAATCTATGGTTATTTCAATAGTGCACCATAGACATAATGGGTGTTTCTCAATCACGAGTAAAGCTGCTGCAGAGCCACTATTTCAAGCATAGTATGTCATCGAGTGCCGCCAAAGTACAATTCCAATCTCCAGAATACTTGGAAATCTACCGAGCCCGGCGTACTTCGTTTAGAGAAATGTCGAGGCTGCACATGAGCACGGACCAATTTCCCCAAATCTGTGGCGGAAAAGGTAAGGCGGGGCCTCTCATATAACGCACACCTGCATACTTGCTCGCCTGTTCCACTATTCGTTTTCCAAAAGTCAGGAAGTATTCTTGCCTCGCTTCTGAAGCAAGATGCTTGGCAGACATGTGCTACCAAGCAAGCGTACTTGCGATTGAGAAACACCCAATGTTATGAATGAGCGAGCTGCCTGTGGCAAGATGGCCGCCATGTGGCAACCTCGGTCTCCATTGGCCAGCAGCGCGGGTGAGTCATCTAGTGTTTATATATATCTATGGTTTTAATGGCCTAAATCTACATACTTATTACAAACACATTTGGTTTTTTACAGGAACGAGCCTGAGAATGGAAAACGAGGCAATGCAAGAAAGAGGAAACCCCAGAGTGAGCAGACTTGCCCCAATAAAAAGGTCAGATGAACTTGAACTATATAATTTTTAAAAGTTTGTAGATTTTGTTTTCTTTCAAGCAAATGTTAAGTGAAAAGTAAAAACAAAAGATGTCTGCATTGAATCAATAAGATGAGTTGCATTTATAAAAAATGAAGAAATAGTATTTTTCTATTATGCTGGAAAGTTACAAAAAATTCCTAATTGTTATGGTTTATATCAAGAAACCCATTACGACATAAACTAAATCTAGGTTTACTTTTATATAAGGGATTTGTTTCTAAATTAAATGTAAAAAATAGATGTAAAAGTTGAATAATTCAGACAACTTTATTCAGTGTTCCTTTACTGACATTGTGTACAGAGCTAAATAAAAGTAACACCTCCCAGTGTTGGACAATCATACAGCTGCTCATGAACCGGAGCAGTTTGAAGTTTTGAATAATCTTAAAATATTAACCCTTATAATATTTTGGCATTTTCTTTCCACAGAAGCAATTTCACCAAGCCCAGACAACCAGAGGCAATAATGCATCATCCTTCAGAGGCGGAGGCGTCAAGGCCATGCACCACCATATGCAAAACATTCAGAGTGAACACACAATCATCAAGGGTCAGAACTACAGAACTAAAAATAACCATAATGGGACCCAGCAGCAGCAGCAGCAGAACCCGGAGAGGCAGATAAATCAGCATCAGCAGAGGGACAGATGGACCCCTGCTAACAGAGGTGGGGGCCATCAGTCTAGACCTGCCTGGGGAAGAGGTAGAGGAGACCGTAAATCTAAAAGCACCAAGCAGGTAAGCTTGACTGTGTCCATCAAGATAGATTGTATCCATCACCAGCCTGTCATCTGAAGCTGCTTGAATTGCATTCAGCCCCTGCTTACATCCCAAAATCCATATTTTTCCTCTTACCTATAGTAGTAGATTTGAGACTCAACTGCCCACCGTATCATTCTGCAGAATGAAGCATGCATCTCCTCATGGATGCGAGTTGAAAAACGTGGTTATTTGTTTTCTTGCTTGGAGCGCCACAAGACAAGTGCTATCTAGTCCCACTAAATCAAAGAGAAGGAAGACATCTCTCGGCTGATATCTCCAAAACTCAGCAATTTACACACAACAATGTATTAATAAATAGCCCTGCAGGTAAGAGGGGAAATAGATTTTTGTTTTTTTTGGGGCTAATTTTCCCTTTTTAAAGACTTTTCTTCATCAAATAACAAATGGACATGGGTTCATTATGCTTTTGGCACTTAAGGAATGTGTTTTAAGGTGACTGGTGACTTACCTAAAAATAGCATGACATTTAGGAATGCCTTTCTTTGGCTTTTGAACTGCCCACATTTTTATTTAATTGAAAGGTTACCAGTTATGACACAAAAGCCTGAGGGCATACAAAGTCCCACAAACCAGGTCCCATTATAATAACACTAAACTTTCTTTATAAATCAAAAACCTGTGCTGTTGGAAGAGGTCTAACATTTCAAATTATTTGTATACTGATTGAAGTCCTCTAAAGCAACTTCATATGTGAGACACTTCTAATTTAGACAAACAATCCACCAAATGTAAGTTATTAACCAACTTCTTCTAACAAAAGCTCAACATGCCAATTAAAAGGCAAGGCAAGTATATTAATACCGTACATTTCAACACAAGGCAATGTTGCAATTCAAGCTCAGATAAAATAAGAGAATAGAATAACGTATAAAAAACAATAATTAAAGTTACAAAAGTATGTTAGGGTGGCAATAATGTTCCCTTGGCAACATATTTACTATAATCTTATTGCAACACTCATCTTTCCTCTCAGGAGGTCCAAGTGCAACGTCCGAGGTTCATGACTGAGGAGTTCAAGGACCAGAATGCTTTGCTGGTGAACGGGCGCTTAGTTTGTCGACATTTCCTCCAAGGAAGGTGCATCAAGGCAGGTTATGTTGACTCTGTACAAAAATATACACATTTTGATTGATAAGATACAAAAATGACTTGCAGAAGATGGCAAAACGTTTCATTCCTCCGGACTTTATTGGTTGCCCTTATAATATTTACTGCAATGTCCTTCCCTTTACTGCACACAGGAGGACACCTGTCAGCTGGAACACATTAAGGGTTACAATGATCTCGTCAAAGAAGCGTGCAAATTCTACATTATAGGATTCTGCCAAAAAGGAGAGAGCTGCCCATACATGCATGATATCCTTTGGTTGATAATCTGTACATACCTTTCATAAACATATAATATATTGTACTGCTATTTGTTTAATATTTAACATTTCCTTTACTAAGCTGCACAGTCCTTCCCCTGCAAGTTCTTCCACAGAAGAGGACAATGTTCTAAAGGAGCAGACTGCAAGTTCTCCCATGAGCCTCTTAATGACATCACAACCAAACTGTTGGATGAGGTGTGTAATTCATTATGAACTACCTTAAAAAAGTTAAAATCACTCATAAACAATTCTAATTATTTTATAATATAGCACTTTAAACTACTGTGCTATAAAAAAATGCATTCAAAGTATTGTTAATGTGTATTATAGACAGGGGACTCACAAAGTGTTACCAAATGTTCTTAAATGGTTTCATATGGAGATTGCTTTGTGCTGAAGACTGATGTGTGTTTTTGTTTCTTCTCACTACAGGCATTACAAAAGCAAAAGGGCCTCATTGAACTAACAAAACAATCTGAACAGGATTCTTTGCGACCGCCAGAGAACACAGATGAGTCAGAAAGGATAGAAGCAGACAAGACCCCCGATATACCCCTGCAACCACTCAGGTATGCACATACAAGCTCGACCCTTTCATTTAGATTCTGTTAATAAATCGGTGTAATTCCTGCACAGAAATGTATCTAATCAATCAATAAAATTAACATTTAGCTGCTGGTATGCTGATGTTTTTTCTTTTCAGGCCTGTCTTTTACAACAGCACAGAAGCCAATACCGAGAAGGAAACCACGCTATGTGCGACTGAAGCACTGGCTGATGAGGCAACTGTTCCACCACGTGCACCAGATGATGCCCAACATCAACCCCCCCAGTCAAGTCATCTTAATCCTGTGGAACCAGTCTGTTATTCAGTGGAAGCCGTTCTTGGACCTCAATTGTTCAAACCTTTCCCTCGCCTCTTTACAACTCCTGGATGTGAAGAATTTGGCACTTCAGGCTCTGCAAACCCAAAGGAAGTTCCTTACTCTGTGAATGCTATTCTCAGGTCCTTTAAATCAACCCTTCCTATTGTACAAACTGTATCCTACACCCCAAAAACCGAAGGTGATGAGATCGCTTATCCTCTGCTAAACTCAGAAACTCCAAATAAGAAGGTCTTGTATTCAGAAAATACAAGAAATGAATTGAACAAATCTGAAATGCTCAAGAGCCTCAAAGTGCACACTGGCCTGGTTTCCAAGACCTGCCCTAGTCTTACTCCGGCCTACAGGGACTACACGAAGCAAAGTGACTTTCGGCAAGAATCTCTGAAACCTGCTCCCAGAACTGCTCATGAAGTCAAGTTGGGCTTGCTGCATACTTCTGTCACTGTGGCGAAGAAGTCCTCCGAAAACAAAGATGTGAGAGGGAGCATGCACCTGCATGCCGATATGACAAGCTCCATTAACTGTAAGAGTGAAGGTGGAAGCACTACTTACAGAAGCATTTTGCCAAGACCCCCTAATAAGACTACTCCCAAACAGCCTACGCAGTTGAGGCCAAATATCTCTGTTCTAACGGTTGACCCACAAGCCTCAGTAAAGCCTTCTCCCTATTCAAGCTTCACCAAATTTAAAGGTGGAGCTGCTGCTGCTACAGTACAACCTATCACCGGCTCCATTAATACAACTGATCCTACAAACTCTGTCAGTCGTCATTCTGTAGCCAAACAACCCACTGAGATGCCCCCGCCCTTCAAAAACACACAGTCTGGCCTCAAACGTGGCACGCAGGAGCATCGTTCAACTAAAATCACAGCCGAGTGCAGCAGTAAAATGACACATAGCACTGATTTGGACGTTGGATATAAAAAGACCCTGAGAAGACCCTTTCATAGCCTTTTCACAAGCCCAATCACTGACACTCTGCAGCACATAGACGATTCTGTAAGAACATCCTCTTGTCCTCCATCTTCCCCCCCAGAGTCTGCAGATCGCACAAGTGATCATGTTAAAAGTGCGCTTGAGACGGAAAAAGCCTCTGCCAGGTCCTTCCTCAGCCTGTTTGCTGCCCCCCTCAGTGCTGCTCCTAACCCATGCATGCAGCCTCAGACAGAGGATTTAAAGACTTCCTCTGGTCCGCAACAGTCAATTAATAATGAAACGAACTCCAAAGAAAGCACTTCTAAATTAGAGAAACATCTGCCACACCAGGTTATAAATGCTCTCAAAGAACTCGCTCATGTTCCAAGATCACCCAATTTGTCACCTAATCCTAAATTAGAAAATAAAGACAGTTCCTTGGCTCATGTTGATCAGCCTATGAAGGAGAAGCTGGTTCCTGTCCGTGGCGTTGTGTCTGATTCAACCCATGCTCATCAGCAGCTGCCTGACATCTCATCCCACAAAGGTAAGGACACTGCTTTTAAATTGTGTTGTGAAATTATAATTTGCCATTGATTATGTGGTCTTGGTGTCATATTTTAGGATCTGCTGTAGCATCCACTACAAATTCCGTTCTTAAGAATCTCTTTCTTAGCCTGAGCCCGTACCAACAGGATGCAGAGCAACAGGTATGCTTTTCATTTATTCCCGATTAAGACATTTATATAACTATTCATACATATAAATGTTTAAATCCAGGTAGAATACAAAAATAATCCCTAATTGTTTTTCTTGCTTAAGGGAGAGTGAAAAGATGGATAAAACGGTCAAGGGGTGTGTCTTTGTGAAGCAACTGTTATGGAAAAAGAAGGTAGACATTTGAATGTAAGTACTGTATGGGGAATCCTTTTGTACACATGGCACATGCAACGGTTCCCTTTATTCCACTTTTTTTACTTTGATCACTTACTTTTTTATCATAATATCAAATGTTGACAGTTGCTGTATATTTGATTATTTATCGTCATATCCTGTGAAGACACCAAAACCAACAATGTGTCAGTCTGTATTTTACAGCGTTACACCTTATCTGTGGATCTCTGCCCAAAGCCTATTGGTTGCTACTGAAGAGGTCAAATCTCAGAATCAGAATACCTTTATTAGTCCCACAGAGGGGGAATTTGCAGCGTTACAGCAGGAACAATATGCAACAACACAACAATATGCTAAAAAAGTACTAAGTTATAATATGATAAACAATATGCTAAAAAAAGATAAAAAGTTACATAATTTTCAAAAATACAGATCAAATCTACAAATCAAATCCTGTAGCAGTTCTTAGGATTTAGCAGCCCGGTATATATTACAGTTATTAAAGATGGCATATGTATATAAAGTATATATTGCACATAAAGCACATAGTTTGACGGTATTTAACAGCAGCAAGTTACACAATCTACAAGATACATACCTTGTAACAGTAACAAGGGTTTAGCAGCCAGGTATAAATTACAGTTATTAACGGCATATATATATATTGATTGATTTAGTGGCCAGGTATAGATTACACAGTTATTAATGGCATACAGGACTGTCTCAGAAAATTAGAATATTGTGATAAAGTTCTTTATTTTCTGTAATGCAATTAAAAAAACAAAAATGTCATACATTCTGGATTCATTACAAATCAACTGAAAAATTGCAAGCCTTTTATTATTTTAATATTGCTGATTATGGCATACAGCTTAAGAAAACTCAAATATCCTATCTCTAAATATTAGAATATCATGAAAAAGTATACTAGTAGGGTGTTCAACGAATCACTTGAATCGTCTAATTAACTCGAAACACCTGCAAGGGTTTCCTGAGCCTTGAAAAACACTCAGCTTGGTTCAGTAAACTAAATCACAAGTATGGGGAAGACTGCTGATCTGACTGCTGTCCAGAGGACCGTCATTGACACCCTCCATCAGGAGGGTAAGACACAAAAAGAAATTTCTCAAAGAGCAAGCTGTTCACAGAGTGCAGTTTCAAAGCACATCCACAAAAAGTCTGTTGGAAGGGGGAAATGTGGCAGGAAACGCTGCACAACCAAGAGAGATGACCGCAGCCTTAACAGCATTGTGAAGAAGAGTCGCTTCCAGAATTTGGGGGAGCTTCAAAGACAGTGGACTGAAGCTGGAGTCCAGGTATCAAAAGTCACTGTTCACAGACGTGTCCGGGAAATGGGCTACAATAGC
>NW_011369030.1:0-5660 GCF_000735185.1 Notothenia coriiceps | reverse complement strand
CAGGGCGACTGTGGCTGTGAGGGAGTGTGGTCGTCTTTCAACCAGAAGGTTGTGGGTTCGATCCCAGCCCATGCAGTCAACATGTCGATGTATCCTTGGGCAAGATACTTAACCCTGAGTTGCTCCCGATGGCATGGCCAACGGTGTGTGAATGTGTGTGAATGTTAGGTCCTAGAGTAAGGTACACTGCTCTGTATGAATGGGTGTGAATGGGTGAATGACATGTAGTATGTAAAGCGCTTTGAGGGGTCTTAAAGACTGGATAAAGCGCTATATAAGTACAGTCCATTTACCATTTACCATAGCTCTGTGAATTTAAAACTTAATCCAATCACATTAATACGGATTGTGTTTCATGGTTGTTTACAACAGTCACTTTCAAGAAGGCTGACAGGTGGCAACGTCTGTATGCCGTTAAAAATCAGCCATGATAAATCATTTCCAAATCCTATGAGCATTCCCTCCCTCCCTTCTCCTGCTTCACTTCTATGCCTCGTATGCACACATTTCTGGCAGATTTATTTGGTTGTGTCGAGCATATGGAAAGGGAGTCAGGAAAACATCTCTAGAAAACACGTCTAGACGCTGAAGTCAGGATTGACCTGAGTCATTTGTAATGTTTTTGCAACTTAAGTCTATCAGCTCCTTGAATATAATCAATGAATAGGTTCTCTTTAGGGTTATCTGGACTTAGGAAACACTTCCTGTCCCTCGCTTGCTTGATTTAGTGCCAAAGTATTTCATTAAAGAAGAAGAGGCTCACTACTGTCAATACTGTGGATATTGATCTATATAATAATTTCATTGACGTCATACCACCAGCTGATTATTCTGTATATGATCCCTTACTTTAATCATTGCCTAATTTACATCTTAAACTTCTACTCACACTTGAACTGACAATGTTTGTACAGAATATATACTTAACCACATTTTGTACAAGGACAAATCAGAATCAGAATACCTTTATTAGTCCCACAGAGGGGAAATGTGCGTTGTTACAGCAGAAAAAGAGCCACAGACAGCTTTATGTAACATATGTTACATGCATTAAAAAGTATTTAAGTAAAAAAGAAGTTATAATAATTAATTTTTTTAAAGCGGCTAAAGGTTAAATGATGTGCTACTAGACACACATTTCAATCTTTAATTGAGCTGTCGACATTCACTTAATTTGTAAGTAATGTTGGCAACAGGTTTTTTAAAACAAAGAAAGACGCAAAGCTGCAATGATTTTGATTATATAACTTTTCAATTGTTCACAGTGATTTTGACAATTCAATAGGAATGCAATGCAAAATAAGTGGAAGACTATCAATACCACCATGGAACAGTTATTTGGTCATGGTGGTGATGGAAGGTGATCTTCTCTGCCCAAACCTTCAGTCAGAGCCAAGACTATTAACATTTGTCTGAGGGTGTTTCAGCAGTGTGGGAGAGCGGAGGAATAGCTGCGGGGAGACGGGGAATAGCTTTCCCAGATGTGGCACTATAGCCAGCTGCTGACAGGCTGTCTGTCGTGTGAGACAGGTTGAAGGAAAGGCTGCAGCTTCCTGATTTAGAAGAGCAAACATGTCTGCTACTTTCACAAAGAGTAGCGCTGACTGCAAGCTGAGCAGGAACCAGCCATGGTATTCCCATTAATTTAGGCTCAGTGGTTTAAGAGCTATTTGTAGATACACGGGCCTGCTGTGGGAGGGAAGGCCCAAATTGATGGTCATTGAAAAAAAGCGGTCAGGGGTTCCGGATCAAATGTTTTGTTGGGCTCTTCATCACATATGAACACACATAACCCTTCTTCATCACCCAGATATAAACTGTATATCGCTATTTTCAATTGATGAAGGTTGAAAGAATTGTTGCTGTATCCAAAGAACCAAACCACCAGGAATTTAACAGATTACATGAAATATTGTGTTGTTCGTGAAATTAGTTTGAAAAGATGTTGACAGATTTGGTCAAATCAGAGGGCTATGGGAGGTCTGTCTTTATATCACACGAAACACTGGGAAGCTGCTATCAATAACGTTAAAGCCCAAATGCATACAGTTTTATTGTAAATCAGGATGCATTGGTGTCTGGCGATTGTTTTTTCTTATTCAAATTTGGCTTTTTTTTTAATGTCTACGCAACAGGAATAAATGCAATTTGTACTGTGCCACTGATGCAGCAGCTTGTGAACTTCATGTGAACTAATACCCCATCTTTATACTATTTAGACCTGGGGCTGCAATCTGTTTGGATTTTGGATTCAGTTCCCAGTTGTCCAAGATACCCAGATTCCCCTTCCTCTGATTGTAGCTGATCTGTATCTCTCCCCACTCTCAGATACTGTATAAGCAAGGTACAACAAGGCGTCAAATGATTTGGTAGGTTAATTTTCAGCTGTTGCTGACCATTGCTTTAACTGTTTGAAACGACCAATGTTTCAAGTGGCCGTCAATATGAGCTTTAGCTAATGATGTGCACACTCATCTGTTTATTGAGGTGATAATATGAAGTGGGGAAGCCACTGGAGTCTTAACTGAAGCCAATACAACACGTCTTGGATAACATATACTGTAAGCTCTGACATGCAGTCAAGGGAGACATAGTCAAAAATGTAAACTGTAAATAAATAGATTCAATAAAGGATTCAAAAGGTTTACAATTTGATAAGCGGGTCTACTCATCTCATTGTACTTGTATAATGACAATAAAGGATTCTATTCTATGTGACACTAGATTCAGACTCCATAAAATATGCTACTGAACCTCTATTTTAATACACATAACCAAACAGCCTACTTTCATCTGATCTTTTTCATGTGTAAAGTACTTTGTGGTCATACTGGGTTGATATTGTACTTTTCAGCTATAGTAAACAGTATCACAATATTCCTTGTAAATGTGGTGTGAGGGGCAGGGACATGTGTTAAACTGGCAATTCCTCTCATTTGGAGAGGAAACCGAGTGCAATACATTAACTTTCCGAGTGTCTAAGGCCACAGAAGGCCATGAACTGTACTTCAAATAATGCATGCAATGAAATAAAAATGCCTTTGCTAAATAATCATTTAGAAGCTTCACGTCAAGTCAGGGATTTCTCTTCACTTTCCCGACCAGTGTTTACAATAGAAATTAATAGAAATAATGGTGGCTGTAGTCTCCCCTCTATATATATCTTTGTTTCTTTTTTCCTATTGTTGTCTGTTCATTTCTTTGGCATTTACATACTGCTAGCTGAAATCAAACTGGGCTGAAAAAGTTATTTTGAAACTGGTCCTGGGTCAGTGTGGCCATGTCTGGGTCTGCTTGAGTCTACAGTGCAGTAAAACCAGGCGTCACCACGGTGCAGTCTGCTGATCCCCCCTCCCCCCCTTAATATCCCGAGTCGCTCCAGAGGCAAAACCACTCCAGTCTGCAGATTCTTCGAAAATATTGACTTATTCATAGATGCATTCTGGCGAGTCTGCAGTGGAGTTTGGCCTTGAATGTATGACAGACCATAATAACCAACCACGACTTGAGTTAGATGATGACCCATCAAATCTGTACCAGATCGACCGCCAGCCAAAGCTGGTCCAAACCTGGTCCAAACCTGGTCCAAACCTTTCTCTCTTTAAATGGTTTGAGCAGCTCGGGAATTAAATGTGTCTCATAAGATGTGAATTCCACAAGCCAATTGCACGTGTCATAGGAACCTCACATACCTGAAGGTATACAGTGTATTAATGGTGTTATTCCGTAAATCATTAAATCTATACGGAATACTTAAAAACTCATTTGACCACTGTATGATGCCTGGTTTTCATGTGTGTTATTTTGTTAACATTTAATGTTTAGTATTCTTAAAGTGTGCATTTTTTATTGAATTGAAGCAATGGTTGGTATACTGATCTTGTGTTTTATATCATTTAGATTCGTAACATTATTTAGGTAGAGGCTTTAAATAAGCCCGATTGTTTTTTTGCCTTTTCCTTCACTGTTTGTCATTTGTTATCGGTTATGTTTGTGTATTATTAAATTGTGCAAAACCATTAAAAGTTTAAACCTTAAACCTAAAGTCACCTTGAAGGTAGCTGGCAGTGATCTGTCCATTCCATTTATCTATTGTCTATTCAAGCTATTTAATAATAATAATAATAATAATACATTTAATTTCAAAGCGCTTTTTGAGGTGCTCAAAGATTTTTTACAGTGGTGATAAAACGAGATAAAATAGAATAACTATTACATATTAAAACAGCAACACAACATAATTCACAAATTAAAAGCCAATCTGAAGAGGTGTGTTTTGGTCAGTGTTTTGAAAGCGGGGGGGTCGGTGCAGTCTCTGATGTTGTGGAAGGGAGTTCCAGAGGGTGGGGGCAGCACTGGGCTTCACTTTAAACAGTAAATGGTCTACGTGAGAGGGGGACTGAGTACCAGGGAGACTTTAATGGGGGGGGGGTATATTACAGGTATTGAGAGGCTCGGCTCTCCACAGCCTCCCCCCACTCTGACTCATCCAGGCCTGTTGTTTCAGCAACAACTGGGCGAGTGATTCTCACCCAGATGACACACTTGTTTCATTCCATCTCTTCTTTTGTCCTAACTCTCACACTCTGCCTTTGTCTGAAATTGCCCACAGAAAATAAGACTAATAACTAATTCTGGACAGCCCCGAGCAGCAGGCAATGCTTAAGTCTTTATGCCATTACCCCTGGAGCTGCAATTTCAACAAATCCTCTAACTGCCCAATTGCAAGCTCCTTATTCTGTCCATATCCTTGCAGTGGTAGAGCAGATGTGATGTGTAGTGTGTGCGTTTGTGTGTGGCATGTGTATGTGTATACATTAAGGATGTACATTTTCACAGGTTGTGAAGTGATTACTTCCAGGAATATATCATGCTTTTTTCCTCGATTCACAGGATTTCTCGCCATACACAAAGTTTGACTTTGAAAACAGAGCCACGGATAATTAACCATAAAATGAGCAGCAATTCCAATCTTAGAAGATGTTCTTTTTTTGAAGACTAAATAACACAATGCTAAGCATATAGAACTATATGTTCTTAAAGGTCCCATGTCATGCTTTTCCGGTTATTACTCTATGGTTATTACCCGCCCCCTTGTGTGTTATGAAGGTTTTTATGCATGTAAACTGTCTGCAAAGTCACAAACCCTCAAAGTACACCCTGTAGAGAGTACAGTACAACTCAGAAAAGACCTCCCCAAAAAGCCTCGTTGGAGATTTCTCATTTTCTTCCTGGGTACTGTGAAGTGTGAATACCCAGAGGCCACACCCTCTGCTAGCCTTTCACGAAACAAAGCTTCCCAAACCTTTCAGCGATTCATGCTGGATATGTACAGCGTAGGGCACTGAAGAACGATGCTGTTCCTACTTGGTTTGGAGCAGCGGGAGATTCGGGTAAAACCTGTAAGTATTCATTGTTGTTTGTGTATTTATGATGTTTAAATCAAACAAGGTATCTACCACGACTGTTTAAATGGGTAAACGTTTTTCTGACTACGTTGGGATCACGGAGAAATGCTCTCCGCAGACCCATTCTCACAGGGTTATATACCTTTTTCTTACTCAATATCAAGCCACACTTATTGTTTTTATTTCGGCTGTGAGTGTTTGTGTGTGCTCAGGATTAGTTTAGCTTGTTCTCGCTGTATCGCCGAGAGGCTC
>NW_011369029.1:12963-15156 GCF_000735185.1 Notothenia coriiceps | reverse complement strand
TGTCAGTATCTCATGCAGCTCACTGATCCAGTAATGAGTGACCCGACAGTGAAGAATAAACATATTTATAACTAGTGTAGCTTGGCGAGACGTGCGAGTATCTCTTCACAGGAAACAGTGTGTGTGTGTGTGTGTGTGTGTGTGTGTGTGTGTGTGTGTGTGTGTGTGTGTGTGTGTGTGAGAGTGTGTGTGAGAGTGTGTGTGTTTGTGTGAGAGTGTGTGTTAACATTGATTTCTTTCTTGCCTCTGTAGTCAATGGAGGGTTTGGATGCCCCGAGGATTCTGGGAGTGGCCGAGCCCATGTCCAGTTCTGTCAGGGTTAGCTCATTCATGAAGTAAGGTAACTGAGGAAGACAGAGGAATATAACTGAGCTGAGCACACTGGACATGAATAATACATCAGCAGATTATCATCTGACCAAATTGAAGGAAGTGGTTCATCACCATATATCTGTCAAAGAGTATAGGATGCCAGCATGAAAAAAAAGAAAATGGATAATGGAATAAATACACTTCACTTTTTAATTAATCATATTTAGTCATCTTTATCTAGATTACTTTTTTAGTTTTGTTCCATAAAGAATTATAACATTTTAATATGTTGTAGTCATTCGATTATTTGTGTTTTGTCAAAAACATGATGTTGTGTCACACAGAACATAACAAATAGGCATAACCTACATACTGTATCGTCCTAGCTGAGGGGATACAAGTGAAGGATGAGGTTTTCCTGTCTTTCTCCCTCTGCATCTTTACTAAGTGTGAAGCTGTACAGAGATACACACTGACATTTAGTGAGCTGTGTGTGCGTGTGCGTGTGCGTGTGTGTGTGTGTAATTTGTTATGCAAAAATGGCATAACAAATGTGGACATTTTCTGCTATTCTCTGTGTCAAGTCAAAGAAAAGGAAATATATTTAGATTTTGGACTGACAAAACAGGATAATGACTTGGACTTTCAGAAATTAAAATGATCGTTTATTTGTAATCTTCTGTACTCTTAAAAATGTTTCTCTTGTCTGGCTGTTTAAATGTCCAGCCCTCTTACAGTGAAAGCTGGTTACGCTAGTGGCCTTGCTCCACTCACCCGTATCTTGCTGAGCTTCATCTGAATCTTCTTGGAGACCAGCTCAGCCCAGTACGGCTCACACAGGAAGTCCCAGAAGACCCGGCCCAGAGTGGCATTCAGCCAGGCAACATGATCCTCCTCCATCACCTCCTCCTCTCCCTCCTCCCTGGGCGGCGGCTGAGATGAAGTGGTGCTCTGGAGCTTGAGAAACAGAAGGCAAGGAAACACATTAGAGGAAAATATACCAAATCTACCCATGTTAAAATCTAGGTGGATAAGGAATAATATATTGTCACTTTAAATGATGTTATACTGCAAATATTTTATAATTCAGAGGTTTGTCATATTCTCATTTTACTTGCTTGTTTGTATATATTTCTGTATAATAATTGTCTGATCAAAAATCTTTTTATTGCATTTCGACAATGCATAAGTCATTTTTGTCATTTAGAAGTGGGAAGCAAAATATATGCAAAATGAGACAATCGTCTGTACCGATTGTATGTACAAAGACAACAAATAATTACAAAAAACACAAACAAACAATAACAACAACTAAAGTAATCCCCTACATTCACGGCCAGTGAGCCTCATACACACAATTATTTAACCGGAACATTGTTAAATGAATGTATATGCATGTAATACATATGCATATTATACATACATTCAGCAAATACCTATAACCAGGGGTGCACATAAGTGGTACGCAGGTACGCATGCGCGGCAACAATCTGAAATGCGTACCGTCACTTGTGTGACAAAGCGCATTTGCGTACCGACGTACTTGTGAAGCTTTTCCAGAAGGCGGTTAGATCACCGGACGACAGAGTCGGTCTCCGTGTGCACAGACAGGGTTGCTGTTAACGTCGGTCTGTACAGCAGCACTGCGCTAAAACAGCTGATCACAACGTTCACACGCGATACAGAGGGCTTCATACTCCACTAGCACCCGCCGCGCTGACATTCGCGATACAGAGGGCTTCATACTCCACTAGCACATGATCACCTGAATTTCCTCCTAGAGCACCATTGTGTTATTTTTACCCACATATCTCTCAGAGGGGCGTGGGGAGTGGCTCCTTGTTTTCATCTAAAGTAACAGACAGAGAATCAACACTTTTG